>NW_020944374.1:1771966-1834093 GCF_900497805.2 Vombatus ursinus | reverse complement strand
TGTGTCCCTGTCTCTGTCCGTGTGTCCCTGTCTCTGTCCGTGTGTCCATTTGTCCGTGTGTGTGCCTCTGTGTATGTCTGTGTGTTCCTGTCTGTGTGTCCCCGTCTGTCTGTGTGTCCCCGTCTGTCCGTGTGTCCGCGTCTGTCCGTCCACGTATAACCTTCAGCATGAAGACAATTGCTCCTCCTGATATTTGCTCAGCTTCCACTGGCCACAAAATGTCACTGTTGCTCTGAAAGAAAAAAAAGCCCTCTCTTTGGTCATAGAGGGTCCTGTATAGAGAGCTGAGACAAGGAAATTGGTAATAGGATTACTTGGCTTGGCAATGCCCACAATGGTCTCTTTCTATTAAGCATGGGCATGAGGAAGCTCTTCTCCCCCCTCCCCCAATCAGCCCTTAATCTTCCCTGTCTCATGCTTCTTACTAGCCTAATTCTTTGGTCTTCCTCCAAAGGAAGCCTGCTCTAATTAGGCAAGTTTGAGGCAGCAAGGTTGCATGGTGGGTAGAGTTCTAGACCTAGAGTCAGGAATTTGAATCACTCCTCAGACTTTTACTGGCTGCTTAAGTCACTTACTCTCTTTGCCCCAGTTTCCTCTTTGGTGAAATGGGGACAATAATAGCACCTACTTGTGAGGATCAAATGAGCAACATATTTGACATGCTTTGCAAACCAAAGTCTGGATCAATTCTTTGCTGCTTATGCCAATTTTGGCCTAACAATTAACACCAAGAAAACACAGGCGCTCCACCTGCTAGCACCACACGATCCATACGTGGAACCATCAGCTAAAGTAAATGGAGACATTTTGAATGCTGTGGATAAGTTCACTTACCTTGGCAGTATACTTTTCAGGGATGTACACATAGATGATGAGGTCGATGTATACATTGCCAGAGCTAGCTTAGTGTTTGGGAGGCTCTGAAGGAAAGTGTGGGAGAGAAGAGGTATTAGACTGCCTACCAAGCTGACCTCATTCTTGTAAGCTTGTGAAACCTGGACAGTTTACCAGCACCATGCCAGGAAACTGAATCCCTTCCATTTGAATTGTCTTAAGAAGATTCTGAAGATCACCTGGCAGGATAAGGTACTGGACACCTAGGTCCTTTCTTGAGCATTCAAACTCTACTACAGAGAGCGAAATTCTGATGGGCTGGCCACATTGTTTGAATGCCAAATATACACTTGCCTAAAAAAACCATTTTACAGAGAACTCATGCAAGGAAGGCGCTCACGTGGTGGTCAGAAGAATCGATTCAAGATCTCTCTGAAGAATTTGGAATTGATTGTGTGACATAGGAGTCACTGGCAAAGGACCGCCCAGCATGGTGTTCCTGCATCAAAGAAGGTGCTGTGCTCAATGAGCAAAGCAGAGCTGCAGTGGCTCAAAAGAAACATGATGAGCAAATTTAGAGACCTCTCCACCCTAAATGTACATGTGGACTATTTGGGCCCGACCCGTGGTAGTGTTCCAAGCTCATATCGGTCTGATCAGCCACAGCTGGACACACTGTACCTTGACCCTTACATAGTGATGTCATTTTGGTCCTCTTTGAGAGCAGAGAACAACAGCCAACCCACCCTTAAAGTGCTCAATAAAGGCTTGTCCTCATTCTTTGCTGCCTCCTAGTTCCTCTTCTCATATCCACTTAAGACCTTCTCTAGTTATTCCAGCCCAGAGTGATCTTTCCATTTCCTGACCTCCTCTTCTAACTGAATCATGGAATCTCAATGCTTAGAAGGGACTCAGAGGCTGGGGCCATCTAAGCCCAACCCATGCCTAAAAACAAATTCCCCTGCACAATATCCCTGGCAAGTGGTCATGCAGCCTTTTCTTGGAGACCTCCAATGAGAGGGGTGCTCACTACCTCCTGAGGTCATCCATTCCACTTTGGGGTAGCCCTAATTGGTTTTTTTTTTGGTTGGGCAACTGGGGTTAAGTGACTTGCCCAGGGTAACACAGCTAGTAAGTGTCAAGTGTTTGGTCTGAGGCCAGATTTGAACTCAGGTCCTCCTGACTTCAGGGCTGGTGCTACAGCCCTAATGGTTAAAAAGAAAAATACTTTCTGACCTTGGGCCAAAATTTTCTTTTCTACATCCTGCATGTTACTCCCTCTAAATCTTCTCTTTTTCTACCTAACAGGTCACAATCCCTTTAATCAATCTTTATATAGCATGGTATAGAGATCTTTCACTATCCTCATCAGCATCTTCCATGTTTTCCAGATTGTCCATATGCTTTCTAAAATGTGGAACCCAGCACTGAGTGAGACCTGACCAGCACAGTGGGACCACCATTTCCCTCATTTTGCCCACTCTATCTCTTAGAAGCCTAAGTTTGTATAGCATATGCTCTGGAGCTACTCTCCCAGCCTTCTCCACCATCCCCAACACCCTCAAATTTCCAAGCTGGGTTCCCAGAACAAGGCTTCTGTCTTTTCAGAGTCTAGGGATAGCCTTGAGGAATTACAAAGTAGGTTTCTAATTTTATACCTCACAAGCCCCAGAGTCCTTCCTCCCATCAGTTGGTATCAATTAGTCAGCTAAACACAAGTTTTTTTTTTCTTTTTAGGCAATTGGGGTTAAGTGACTTGCCCAGGGTCACACAGCTAGTAAGCATCAAGTGACTGGTCTGAGGCCGGATTTGAACTCAGGTCCCCCTGACTTCAGGGCCGGTACTCTATCCACTGGCGCCACCTAGCCGCCCTAAAACATAATAAGTTTTTGAGAGGGATATTTACTAATGGAGTATAATTAGAACAATTGATACAAATATCCCCTCAGAAGTTTGGGCCACATTCTCCTACCAGTGTGTACATGTGCGTGTGGAGTCCAGGAGAAAATGGGTTCAAGCTTAGGGAGTATATGTGGTCAGAGGTTACCTGGAAGCTACCCACGTTCTTTTTAGGGAGATCTCAAGGTGTTTCCATTAGGGAGGGGAGTACAATATTTATTGTTATTGACATCGCACTTGGGGACAGAAATTAATCACAAATCAACAATGGGAAATTCACTTAGAGCAGGTGAAATGAGAGCCAAGTTTTCCAATTCCTTGATTTAGGTGGCCAGGGTGGGGTTTTGACCACATTAGGATTTATTCTACAGGAGCATGGTGGAAAATTAGGGCTTAACCTTCTAAGCCATCAGAAAAGCAGTATGAAACTAGGACGAAAAATTTTGAATTGGAAAAAAAAAACGCCTAAGAATAAGTCCAATTCCCTCCATCTACCAAGATAAATGACTTACTTAAAAAAAAGTTTGCCCGTCACTCATCACCAAACTTGTTTCTTCATCTGTAAAATGAAGGTTTTAGAAGGCCTTTCTATCTTAAATCTAAGATCCTATGATCTTATAAGCCATAAAATTTTAAATGACAACCAAGAACCCAATTTAGACAAAAGTGGTCACTAGTGTGTGCAATCCTACTGAAAACAGTTTGTTTTGAAGTCCAGGATCCCCTTGGATAGTCACTGGGGTTCCTGGGAGGAGGCTCCAACTCTTAGGGAGTAGACTGGCATTTATGTCACTTTCTGGTACAGTTTGGTAGCTTTTTAGGAGAAACGACAGCACTTTGTCTTCTATTCTTTCAATCCAATCACCTCACCGACAATGTAATTAGCACCATCTTCTGTCACACTGCTTTCTGCCAGTGTAGTGTTTTCCACTTAAGCCAACTCTTTACCCACAGACGGAGAAGTCTTTGGGAACTTGCTACCTCTATAATTAAGTGCAGTTGTGGGGAATCTGGTGATGATGAGGGGAAAGCCACCACCAGAGCCAACAGGGTGGAGACAATGAGGACCTTCCTCAGTGTGGTGCAGAATGGGGTTGTGTAAGACAGGTACATACATATAGGAGGCACTGGAGTTTTTTTAGGCTCCAGTTTCTAACAGGTTCACTCATGATCTAGTCAGACAGGAAGACAGTCCTAGACTAGTCTTCTCAAAACGGTTGCTGATAATGGGAGCACCAACTTCTACTGCATTCCCTAATCACACTTCTTGCAGGGGCGGGCAAGAATGTTTGGAGCTACAACTCCTTTTCGGTCCCTAAGCCTCAGTGGGGGCTGGTTGAGGCAATCACACAGATGCCTCTCAAGCCTTGATGAGGGCCAATCAAGGCAGGTACTTGCATTCCTCTATGCATTACCCAAATCCCAGAATGGGTTCTTTACTCACTTACCAGTACCCACTTGATTTATAGGGCAACAGAAAGAAGGCATATCACCAGCAACAGCCTCACAATTTTACATTACTTCATCCCTATATCTCACTGAGCAAACATGGTGGAGATGTTTACAAGTCATGAGCCTGGGAAATGCTATCTAACACCTGAAAACTAGAGATTGTTATGGCCATGGACTCTGTGAATTAAACTATAAGAAAGAATAACAAAAATCCATCTTACTTACATGTTGGTAGTCAGAGAAGGAAGAGAAATAGTTTTTGTGTTATGGCATAGCTTTCTTCTTGGCTCCTTGTAGAGCCTTGAATCTGTATCTCCTTACTTTACCGTTATTTCCTTTCCTTATCATGTCCAGTCTCTCCTCACCTCCCAAAGCAGACTTTGCCACCAACCGCTTCTGTCCTAAGGACACAACTCAGATGCCAACGAAAAAGTCCAAATCTTCTGAAATTCAAGAGGTGTGGAGAAGACTGAGTTCAAGGTCAAGACCTCTTCTCCACCTCCCTCCCATTTAAGTGATACATCCTTAGGGGGTTTGACTGGAGACTTTGACCTCCAAGCTTCCAGACAGCAGAAGCCTTTGCATTAGATTGCTGTTTTATAGATGATGCAAAGGGTGTGACCAAATTTCTTCAACCAATCTGAACACAGTTTGTGCAAAGTCATTCCAGGTCATCCAATGGCTTTCAAAGAAATCCAAATTGGTCAAGGACTTTTCACATTTAGTTGAGATGACTTATCACATTTAGTTGAATGATTTCATTTGATTCAACTGAAAAGTCTACTCACCTGGTTTAGGTATCAGGACATATAGCATACTATCATTAACTCTATCTATGTGGGGTAGGGTGACTTGATTGTTTCATTCAATTGACCCTTACATATGCATCAATTTTTTTGGTTCCATATTGCACTTTTAAACCCTCTGATCTTTTTCAGATAAAGTGCTTTCTAATCATGCCCTCTCCATCTTTAAAAAAAGATTTTTGACCCAAGTATAAGACTTGACACAGCTCTATTAAATATATGTGATTAGTTTCAAGCCATTATTCTAGAATACTGTAATATTTTTGAATTGCATCTCTGTCATCCAACATTTGACACATCCCTCTCAGTTTTATGCCATCTGCAAATTTGAAAAGTGGCAATGCCATCTTTGCTTTAATCCAAGTAATTGGTAAAGATACTAAGTTGTACAGGCTAAGCTCAGATCCTTTGGGTACTCCACTTGAGAGTTCTATTCATTTTGACATTTTTTTTGCATTTTTTGCTTAATAGGACTGGAGCTATTTTTTTTTTGGTGGGGGAAACAGTCTGTGTGTGAGGTCAAAGATACAGCTTTTGATTATCATGGGAAGAGGAGGACAGTCTGTGTACTGGGTCAAGGATACAGCTTGTGATTACCATGGAGGGGCGTCAGAGTCAATGTTACAAATCATGATTAGGGTCAGGGGAGTTGGTTCTATGTGCACAGTCTGTGATACAGCCTATGGGTGGGGTTTGGGATACAATCTGTGGCCATGAAGCAAAGCCAAGCTAACTGGCTCACACTGGGATTGAGAATATTATGACCTTGGCCTCATTAACACCATGTGCTGAGTTGCTGAGCCAACTGTCCCAGAATTCACAAAGCTCAGGTCCTGAGAATCTGACAAGCTTCTTGTGGGGTATAAAGACAGTGAAGCAAAACCATTCCATATTCCACTAAGAGTGAGCAAATCTGTGAAAAAGGAATGCCACTTCTTTCCCATTCAAAGTTTCTATTCTGTGGGGGGAGTGGTGAAGAATTTCAAGGAACTGGGGACTTGGTTGGCTCAGTTCTTAAAAGATTTCCTTGACACGAGAACTCAGAGTATCACTAAGATTCACCAAACCGCAGAGATAATAAATACTAGTGTAACAATGTCCAAAACTGCTACCTTTGGGTTCAGAAGTACTCATAATAATGCCCAGACCTCCCATCCACCTAATTTCCTCCTTTATCATTATCCCACAAACTTCCAGGACTACGGGACAGCGTCTTCTGCATTTCAGATTCTGTACAATCCGACTTGCTTCCTGACCTTCTCCAACCAACTTTCTTTGGTCTCTTTGGTCCCTCCCGAATAGGAAGCTGGGAAACCAGCTGGACATCAAATGTTTCTATGCCTTTGGATTTGATGGGGCTTTCTAGTTCAAGCTATACCTGAAAGGGTATAGGATATACATATTCCTCAACAGGGAAGATATCCAACCATATCTGGGACCTCTCCCCAGCTAGAAGCTTTTGAGGCGGGACTCTTACTTAATTTACTTAAAGAATTTACTTAAAATAGGAAGCATTATGATATCAGATGAGCATCAAATGACAAATAGCATTATGTACGTAATTATACTTAAGTATATAATTTTCATCCCAAGCCACCTTCTTCCATGTTCCCAAGTCCCAACCCTCAGGTAACTAGAGCCGTAAGTTCTGGGTTTCTCGTTACTACAGCCACTCTCAGTCTATGGGAACAGGGTTAGGCCTGGGAGAATTTGCTGCATATGATCACTAACAATACCATACCTTAATGTCTGGGCCATCAGTGTCTCTTGTCACTGGACAGATGAGTTTCCTGGGGTTGTGTAGCTACAGTGCCCCACATTAAAGATGGGAGGGAGGTCTCGAGAATAATGTGGTTACAGTGAGTCCTTTGATTGAATGTTGGCAGAAACAATAGAAGCTTCACTGCCCTGCTAAGATACTGCCTCTTTAACCCTCAAGTCTATCATTGGTGGGAACAGGAAAATATGAACAACCGTGACATGCTAGCAGGGTGGGATGTAGCTCATAGGGTCCTCTTGCCACAGTGACCTTTTTTTGTCACTTCATTATCCTTTTTTCCACTAATGGTAGCTGCGAGAAAATATAGTTGAGCTGAGTACAAGTTTTGAAATACAAGCACAGGAGTCCAGAGAAGCCTAGAAAAAAAGGTGATCTGAGCAACTGAAAGGGGCAGTATGATGAACCAGTGCTGACTTTTTAGGAGGGGGTGAAGAAACAAGAGACCCTCAGAATGTTAATGTCCTCAAGGGGTATTCAAAGAGTTGAATTAAAAAAAACCAAGATGAGCAGGCAGCCGATCGATTCTATTCTGAAAGCTTGAAGAAGAGAAAGAAGGGAGAGTAAGAAGAGGAAAACACATGTGGAAAGGAGGAAGAAGGGAGTGACTTTTGCTATTTCTCACAACTAGGATATATGAGAAGAAAAATATGCCAAAATGGAGTGGGGGGAGTGGCCATCGAATGAACTTCACTCTTGTCTGAAGTGGACAAAGGAGGGTTGAATACACACACACACACACACACACACACACACATGCACACACATGCACGCAGACACATACATGCACACACACAAATAGCATGGTATGGAAATACATCAAACTACAGGGAAACAAAAGGAGATGGGGGGATGAAAGAGGGAGAATAATGCTAGGGAGGGAATAGTCACAAATGTCAAGATCCTGAAGTGGGGTTTACGGGACAAAAAATCAAAGCAAAGATGGGACATCCATTATTTAGGGAATGGCTGAACAAATTGTGATATATGAAGGTGTAGTGATTCTGCTTTTTTGGCCCACTATCCCACAGCCAGGCTGCTACATCTCCCCCTCAGGGCTGTAGGAAGGGAAACTCCTACCTTTAGTGTGAAGGTTTTGTGGAGAGAGGTCTTTTTATTGTTATAAGCTTCAGCCCCCACCTGCCGTGTTTCTCTCATAGTTAGGGCACTGGTGACTAGCATCCAGATTCCATTTAACCACTTTTAACATCAGTTAGCTTTTACAAAAAAGATAACTACTTTGAAGATATAAGAACATAAATGCAAGCATTTTCTCTTAACACCTTGGAAGCATACTTTCTCTTGTTGTACCTCGGTCTTTGGGGAGAGTGGTCTCATTCTTAGCATAGTTTCAATATAACATTTGTCTCAGCAAGTTCACATGCCAATGTGGTATGATTGCCAGATGTGTCCTCATCTTAGTTGCCACTGGACTGGGTCCTAAAAGTCATTCCTTGCTTCTTGGGGCATGGATGCTGAGCTGGCTAAAAAATCTGTACTGGGACATTGGGATACCCAGACACAGCTCTACCAATCTTTTAAAACTCACAAGGTAGGAGTTTCCAATCTCTTCACCTAATGTGGAAAGGAACAGACACTGAGTCAGACAAAGAACTCAGACCTATATTTGCTGGTCATATGCTTGCCTTGGTGGGGAGAACCCAAGGCCTTTCCACTCATAGCATTGTTTTTCACTGGATACTATCAGTATGGGAGTCAAAGCAAGAGCGGAATGGCCAAGGTTCTCATTGCTAGTGCCCTTTTGAAGGCTCTCCCAGTTCTGTCTGCTCAGCCAATCAAAAAGGCTTCTCTTAACCAGATGGTTAGCAGACTAGACCAATTATTAAATGTCAACACATGTTTCAACATTTCTCCAAAACACTTCTATTACACATAATCACAACTCTCTTGGAAACAGGACCCTTAGTCTCTCCCATGTGGGGAATTTGCATCAGCTTAGCACACTGATGCATTCCGTGTATATACTAGTCCTTGTTACAAATGTAATGGAATATTATTGCATCACAGGAAATGATGAAAAGCATGCTTTTGAAGAATCCTGGGTAGCATGAACTGATGCAGAGGGAAGAACCAAGAGGATTATCTACATGAGGACAACATCATCAGAAAGAAAAGCTACCTTTGAAAGACTTAACAACTCTGATCAAGGCAAGGAGCAACCATGTCTCCAGAGGATCTATGATGAAACGTGTCCTCCTGACGGGGAGACATGGTGAAGAAAGAGACATGCATTTTTGAACATGGCTACTATTTGGATTCATTTTGCTTGACTATGCTTATTTGTTAAAAGGGTCTGTTTTTTAATTTTTTTTTTACTAGGGGGGACAGTTTAGGGAGGTAGAGGGTTAGGAAGTGATGTCTCCCAAAAGAAGGCCATGAAAACATTTAAAAAATGCATAAAAGAGAACAGAATGGAGTTCAGGAGGAAGCACTGACCAGCAGGATAGTTTTGAAAGTAATGTGTGGAATTTATTATATACTTTTCTATTTTTTTCTTCATTATGATGTTAAATTTTTTTTGTCCTGCCATGTTCTTCTGGGAATTATCCATTCTATCTTCAGGAAAAGTGTATTTTGCCTATTTCCTTTTCATGTTATTGTTTTTGCTTCTCTTCTTCTAGATTGCCCTTCACTCTTATATATTTACATTTGCAATCTATTCTCTCTTTTGTTTCTTTGGTCAGATTCCAGTTTTTCTGTTCTGTCTGTTACTCTTCCTGTGCAGGCCATAAATTCTGCTCTCATAATTCTCATTTTTTTCCTTTGAACTAGCATGTTGTGGTTCCTTGTTCTCACATTTCACAAGGTTCTCTGTCTCATCAAGTGCATTTTCCTTTGTTTTGCAGTATTTATTCATAGATGTCTGTCTGAACTCTGGAGGCCATATTTTCTTCTGTTGTTACTGTTTTCCCTGTTGATTTATTTATGTTTGCAAAGTTTTTAAATTTTCTTCTTTCTGAGATCTTTGGTAATTTTAGTCTTTTCCCGCCTTTGATTTTCCCTTATCCACTTTCTCTGTTGCCTCTGATGGTAGTTTCCTTGGGGGCTGGGATTCCAAGTGTCTCAGCCTCCTGTCATGCTTGGCAATTCACAGTTTATCAGCCTAGGTCTCTGTCCCACATGACTTTTTTTGTGGTCAGAATTGGCTCCAGCTGGATGCTGTGCTCTTTGTCCCAGGCTTGGTGGGGTGCTGTGTACCTTTCTTTCCCCACTCTGTACAGTGTCCTGTCCTGGTGACCTGTCCTACTCCCTCTGTTCCTCAGTTCTCTGGCCAGGCACTGGAAGTTCAGAGCTTTGCAGTGCTGGTGCTATGGGTTTGTGCCCGACCCCCCCCTCCCCCAGCTTTTGTGACCGTAGGCCTGTAGCTGTGATGGTTGTCACTGCCTCAGCAAACTTACAAAACCTGAGGCCTGGGTTTACATAGCACTGAAAAGAGGGAGGATGGACTGGGGAGTAGGGGTAGGTTTTGCTGTAAGCCTGTGCCTTGGGTCTGCTAGTTCAGTCTCACTACCAGTAGCATGGGAGGTAGGGGAGGGTGGTGAAGGGGAGGCTCAGGGTCAATGTGTATAGGTTCATGGTTTTTTTTTTTTACCTTCTTTTGAATTCTAGGTGTCCTAGACCTTGGAAACAGCTGAAGTTGCTTTATCTTGGGCACATGATTTCTATTTTAAAGAGGTTTGAGAGGTAGTGGAGATCAGAGGAAATGTCTTCCGTCTTTTACTCACATGATTTAGAACTCTAATGTATACACTTAAAAAACTCAACTGCTACGAAATGGAGATTTGTTTCATGCACAATCTCTTACTGTGTTTTGCAGTGTATATGGGAATGCTCATTTTTTCTCTTGCTGTTTAAATTCAGAATAAAAAAAATAAATAAAACAAGAAAGCTAGGAATCTCTACTTGTACCTATCCTTTGTCCTGTGGATTCCAAATAATCTTGTGAGGAGAGACAAGGGGAGAGGGATAAGAATTGGGCCTATGATTTCACTGGTATAAAAAAATCCCAGATGAGGAAACAATTTTCCAACGCAGGTTGGCATTTTCTCTTCAACTTACAGTCTTAGAGAGATGTCTGGGGGCCACTTAGCCCAGTGTCTGGCATATAGTAAGTGCTTAATAAATGTTTATTGGATTGGATTGGGGCACCCAGAGGTTGTGACTTGCCCAGGGCCACACAGCCAATGTGCATGACTTAGAGACAAAGTCTCTATTCGCTATGCCAGTATACAAAAGCCTTTTTTTTAGGTAATTTAAAATGGCACCTTTTATTATGCTAGAAAGATGAGGAAAAGATTTGAGTTGGTTCCATAACAACATAACCCACAGTGGGTTTAAAAAACATCAGCTGTGTCACCTCCTTGAGGTCTTGGAGAAATGGGTGCCTTTTACCCATGAAAGAGCTGGAGGGAGAATGCTTTTGACTTAAGGCTTCAAGGGTGACCTCAGAAATGTAATCCTTTAGTAAGGAAGATTTACTTCTCTTTGTAATTGGGAGGAGAGGAGCTGAAACGGGGCCTGTGAATTGAGCCTATTGAGGAACTAAATATTTATTTGTGGTGATAAATCATATAGTAAGGGCCTTTGAAAAGAACTTTTTATCTTTTCCAAGGGGGAAAAAGCCATAGACTATAACACGAGGTTAATAGAATAATAATAATGACTCCCATTTCGATAGTGCTTTAAGGTTTACAGGATGTTTTTCTTACAACACTTTGAGGAGGTGGTGCATTTTACTGAGCAAAAAAAAATGAGGTTAAGGAAGGAAAATATTTTGCCTACAGTTATACAGCTAGTTAAGGGCAGAGCCAATATTTGAACTCAGTACTCTGACTGAAAAATCCAGTGCTCCTTCTGCTAGCATCTGTATATAATTTCTGAAAGCTAATGTTATGGTGCTTAGGAGGACCTGTTGCCTTCAGTGAGTCTTCTGCCTGCTATTTCACATCTTGGAAGTATACAGATAGAGACCCTGCAGTGGCTCTTTCCATAGAGGATAGACTTTGCCCATCAATGGTTGAGGGCAAGAGGTGCCAATCTTTTTCTGGTACCGAAAGTCACCCGTCAATGAGCTTTGCTATATGTTTAGTGGCAAATGTCATAAAGTCCTGGAGGAGGGGAAAATGGGGACAGAGAAGGAGGAAAAGGAGAGAGATAAAGGGAGATGGAGGAGGGGTGAGATGGAAGGAAAAAATGGAGATGGATCAGAAAGGAAATAAAGCAGGTTAATAATAACAATGGACTCTTAGCTAGGGATGGAGTGTAACTAACCAAGGCTGGTAAGAATGCATTTGCCCAGAGTTTTGTAAATCTAACCAGAAAGGATTTAAACGCCTACATGGCCATTGGAACAAACGACTCTCATCTGCCTATTTCCCTGGGGGAAGCCCTCACGTGCTTGGGGTAGACATGTCCTAAATTCATGACAGGTCTGAGGCCTGTCAGTTCCCCTTGACATGATTTAGCCCATCTGCTGAGATGGTTTTTACCTGGGTGTGGTTGCTGTACGTGCTACAGCTTCTTAGAGCTCCGAGGGAGTTGGATAAAGGTGGACCCCAAAGAGTGGATGAGCAGCCCTGAAAAGGGCTCAGCAAGTCCTCACACCAGAGGTGCTATCTTCCCTGAACACCCCACATACCACAAGGAATACAGAGATGGAGGAGAGCTATGAAAGAGCAGGAAGGAAATGGAAGAACTTGAGGAGCTGAGAGAGGAGGAGAAAGAGAGAGGGAGGTTGAGATGGTTGGTCACCAGGGAAGGCAAGCAGGGCTGGGGCTCTCGCCCTCAGAAAGCAGACAGACTCCTGTCTCTCTTTGTTGTTGTTGTTCAGTCATGTCTGACTCTTCATGACCCTGTATGGGATTTTCTTGGAAAAAATGCTGGAGTGGTTTGCCATTTCTTTCTCCAATGGATTAAGGCAAAGAGAGGTTAAGTGGCTTGCCCAGGTTCACACAGCTAGTGAGTGTCTGAGGCTGGATTCAAACTCAGGTCTTCTTGACTCCAGGCCCAGTGCTCTATCTACTGCAGCGCCACCTAGCTGCCTTTCTCCCTTAGGGACACACTATTGCCAGGTGGTTTCTTTAAAAAGGCTTGGAGATAGGTTAGGCATCCCTGGTCGATGTCACTACTTCTTGAGCAGCCTGTTCAGGGTTTGGTGGTGGTGGTGATGGTGAGCTCTGAGGCTTAAGAGGCCCCAAGAGACCAAGCTAGGAGTCTCAGGGTTGGAACTTGAACCCAGGTCTTCTGTCTCCAAGACTAGTGCTTTCTTGGGCAATTTCTCTTTTCTACAATTTTCCTTCCATATCTTCTCTTGAGTCTTACAGGGAATATACTTGCTGCTAGTAGAGGCTTATTCATGCTTTTTTACGAACTACAAGATATGGTTAGCTCCTCATCTGCAACTTGATTGTTGAATTTGGTTAAATATGAATATCCTTGTGGACTAATTTAAATTCCATCTTGTGGTTTCTTTGTATTCCAATTTGGTTAAATATGAATATCCTTGTGGACTAATTTAAATTCCATCTTGTGGTTTCTTTGTATTCCACCACCTATATTTGTGAGCTTTAAAGAGAGATGACCCAGCTATAGAGAGTCTGAGGGTAGTGGATTGCTTCAACTTGGGAGTTCTGAGCCGAAGTGGGTCAAACTGATCAGGCATCTTCACTGTTTGGCATCAATATGGTGAGCTCACAGGAGCAGTGTGTGGGGCGGGGGAGGAGAGGGGACTGCCAGTTTGCTTAAGGAGAGGAGAATTAGCCAAGGTTGGAAATGGATTCCCAGGCTCATCAGAATGGGACTTGGGCTCATGAGTAGCCCCTGCACTTCCAGCCTAGGTGAGATAGGGAGATCCAATCTTTAAAAAAAATAAAGTGAGATGAAGTTGTAGTTAACATTATAAATCATGGGGATGATGGTGATTTGGAAATTCTTTCATTAGAATGACTTCAGAGCAGAGGAAACCTTTCCATTGTCCTCCTGGTCCTGTTGGACTTGGGCTGACTCCTTGCCTGGCCCATTATGGATGTCAATAGACATTGTGACTCAGGGTTAGCTTTGGGCCTCTTTTGCTGTTCCTGCACATCAAAGGTTTAAGTAGGTGAATTTTGCAGCAATAAAGAACTGGCATGTGTGGAAACCAGAATGATTCCTTTTATGGCAATGAGGATGGGCTCCTGTTACAGTTGGATAATTATAGACAGTGGAAATTCACCCTCAAGTATCTCTGGCAAGCAATTAGATGTGTCTTCTCCCATGAAAGTGAGCAGAGAGGGGCCTGAAAAAGGCTGCTTTCGAGGGCATATTAAAGTTTTGCATCAGACAGCCTGTTTACTGAACTTACTGAATTTGTTGAGATTTGTTTACCTTCTACATGTCTAAAGGCTTTCCTATACCTTCTCCCTTACCATGTGTTAGTTTCCTTCTTCCCTTCAAATTCACTCTGTAACTATTTATATATATTCTGTATATACTCATTTATGCACATGTTGTCTCCTCTGATAGAATAGAAGCTCATTGAGGGCAGGCTTATTTATCTTTATCTGATCTTTTATTTTTGTATCCTTAGCACCTAGCACAGCGCTTGGTATATAGTAAGCACTTAAGAAATGCTTGTTTTCTTGCTTTATCATAGTCTGGGGGATCCTTTTTCTAACCCCCACTCATACTGAGTCAGGTCCTTCCAGAGCAAGACTAGCTACATCTCTGTCTCAGAAGTCTAAAGGTACCCCTGAGGGGTTGTGGTGTCTTTTGGACGGCTATCAGCTCAAGGCCCCATTCCAGTATATTCTCCTCACTATCAACTACCAGTTACAATTACTATCTCCTCTATATCATTGATTGACACAGTGATTAGTGCCCCAGTATCACTTAACTAATTAATATCAATAAGCTCTTACAAATGAATATTTACTAAGAAGATATGGCAAGGAAAGGAGTACAAAACACATCTTTCCCCAACACCAGGGGCATACCCTCCCCTCTGCCACTCTGGGCTACAAACCATTTGCCCCACAAGGTTCTGCATGTGGTGCAGCAGACAGACAAGTTGCTTCTTTCCTTGAAGGGCCTGGCATCTAGTTGCCAGTTCTATCCATCGCCCCCTGGGCTGGGTCTCAGAGATTATTTCTCAAGTCATGGCTTCTAGCCAATTTTGATAGGAGCTCCAGTTCCTGAGACCTCTGGTGAATTTGGGTGACCCTAGGTAAGTCACTTAATCCCGATTGCCTCACAAAGAACAAAAAACAAAAGGATGATCAAGGAAGTATCTTTCCTTCTAAACCTCTAAATGTTGTTCCCTAAGACTAGAAATATTTGAAGAATGGCATGTAGATATAAGTTTAACCTGATACTCCTCTTGGAAGGTGGAGGAGATTATTGTACAGTCTTAGCAATCCTGGACATTTCCCATCCATCTTTATGATTCAGGCACAACCTTTCTCCTATTCTGCTCAACTAGAATTTCTGACAATAAACTCATATGCCATACTTCCTCATTTTATAGATGAGGAAACTGAGGCACAGAGAGGTTAAATGACTTGCTGAGGGTCACACAGCTAGTAAATATTCAAGGCAGGATTAGAGCCCAGGTCTTTTTGGCTCCAAGTCTATACCCTACATCATGCTGCCTGTACCTTTTTCTCTATCTTTTCTCAGTCAATAAACATTTATTAAGCACCTATTATGTGCCTGGCATTGTGCTAAGTTCTGGGGATTCAAAGAAAGGGTAAAAGACAGTCCCTACACTTACAGAGCTCATAGACCAATGCAGGAAACTCCCAAGTTCAGATCAATGGACAGCTCTCGACTAAATATCGATATGGCATAAAGCCTTGGGTATGGCGTAATATGTATGCAAAAGAAAGGCCACGTGCTGACTCCACTGAGCCTTCTGCTTAGGCCATGGGCTCTTCCAGGATATTTCTCACAGTAACAATTAAAGTGCTTCCTCTCTGGGATTGCTATTTCAGGAAGGACCCCAACCATGTTTCACCTCACTCATGCCTCAACTCACTAGACTTTTATTCCTTACAAGCTGCCTTTCCACTCCGGAGAGACCTCCTCGATAAGGCTCAGATCTTTCCATCCCCCTTCCATCTTCCTTTCCTAGAATGTAAACTCCTTGTGGGTAGAGACCATCTGAATCCCTAGCACTGGACACAGTGATGGGCATACAGTAAGTATTTCATAAAGGCTCTATATCTATCACTATAGGGCTCCTTGATTATAGCTTGATGGCTTGCTTTTTGGGGACTTAGCAATAGCCTAGTATATAATAAATGATTTTTCATTCATTCATTTATATATTTCTTGTATAGCACCTCCCTGAAGAGCTAGCTGTCAAAATATTGACCTTGATTAGAAAGACTCCTGGCTGGGAAGTCATTTGCAGAGTAGTTCTATAACATTGTGGCATCCGGAAAAGCCCTCTGGTTCCTGGGTGGGGTGGGCCTATTCAAATGGGGTGAAATAGATGCCCCACTAGGATGTTGCTTATGCCTTTCCCAGCCCTTTCCAGGAAGGAGTCTGAATATCCCAGCCCCAAAGGCTCACCAGGGAAGCATTCCTAGCCAGCAGCACTTTAGTGTGAGTATACCAAGAGCAGGCCTCCCTCTTCTTACATATATCCCCTACAAATTTGGACCAGTAGATGCTTTTCGGTATCAGCTCCAGAGTTTTCTCTTTGCTCAGATGCCCAAAATTAACCATACAATGTGTTTATAGTCTTGGGTAGGGAGGCTTTGGGTAGCAGTATCAACTGCCTTCTCAGACCTTGTGTAGAGATGGTTCTAGTTCAGTCCAGATCCTCTCTGGTTAGTTCCAAACTGTGCCACTGCCTTCGTAGCAGGGTACTCTCTGGTGCTTGAATCCCTGAGGGCCACATCACTTTTTCTTGGCCTATATTATATCTTGTAGACCTTCATATTGCAATTTCACTCACTATCAATCATCCAAGGACAAAAGGGGAATAAGGGGCTGGTTCAATGCTACAATATTCCTGCTTACTGATGGCATACTCTCTGAAGGAAGTCCAAGACTCTCATCTTTGCTGTCTTGGGTGCTTGGATCCTGCTTGCCATATGTCACACACTGATTTTCCCCTCTCCATGGATAGAACACTGGGCCTAGTGTCAGGGAGACCCAGCTTCAAATCCCACCTCAGATACTTCCTAGCTGTGTAACCCTGGGCAAGTCACTTCACCCTGTTTGCCTCAGTTTCCTCATCTGTAAAATGAGCTGGAGAAGGAAGTGGCAAATCAACTCCAGTATCTTTGCCAAGAACCCCCCCCTCCAAAGGGAGTCACAAAGAGTTGGACATGACAGAACAACAGTGACTTCTACAGTAATAGGGAAGTTAGGAAGATGGTAGTGTTTGGGAGGAAAAATAATGAATTGAGTTTTGGATATGTTGAGTTTCAGATGTTTATGAGCCATCTGGTTTGAAATATCCAAGAGAGAGTTAGAGATGAGAGATTAGAGGTCAGTTTAGGGCTGGATAAATAGACCTGATAATCATTGCATCGATATGAGAGTCTGTATTGATATAATAATTGAATCTATTGGAAGAAAAAAAAGAACCAGAGGACAGGTGACATAAGATAAATATTAAGACCTAGCACAGACCTTTAAGAATAGTGTTAGGAGCTGGGCGTGGTAGCACCCACCTGCAATCCCTGCTGCTGGGAAGGCTAAGGCTGGTGGATCACTGGAGCTCAGAAGCTCTAAGCTACAGAAGGGCTAAATCTCCTCAGCTGTCTGCACTAAGCTCAAGATGTAGGGAGCCTCCTCCTCTCGGGGTGAGCAGTCACCAGGCTGCCTAAGGAAGATCAGGCCCATGAGTAGACCATGTACTTCCAAAAACAGAAGTAGAGGCCTCCCTGTCACTGAAGATCACCAAGCAAAGGCTGCATAACCCGTTGTTGGGAATGTGCAGAGAAGATTCTTGTTCAGGTTGGGGTTGGACTGGATGGCCATTGGAAGGATGTCCTTCCCAATTCTGTGTTTCTATGACTTTATGATTCCACATCACAGAAATTTAAGGAGCAGCTCCTAAAACAATGATGTCCTGCCAGTATGCAGAAAGGGAGCTCTTGTCAGTGGGGTCAAGAGAACACAGGAAATGTGTACTCCACAATGTTGATATGCCGTTGCTCAGACCACAGATGTTTCACTGGCAGTCTGCTGGCAGATTTCAGGATACAGAGTGCATATTCGACAAGAAGAAGGGCCCTTGAGAGAGTTTGTTCTTCACAATCTACTGGTTGGAAGCCAAGAAACTGTCATGGTCATTCACATCCTAAGCTTCCTTCAAAGCACAGCTCAGGGGCTACCTCCTACATGAGAATTTTCCCGATCCCCTCCAGCTGTCACTTCTTTCTTTCTTTCCTTCCTTCCTTCCTTCTTTTCTTTCTTCCTTTCTCTCTCTCTTTCTCTTTCTTTCTTTCTTCCTTCCTTTCTCTATCTCTTTCTCTTTCTTTCTTCTTCTTTTCTCTCTCTCTCTCTCTCTCTGTTTCTGTCTCTGTCTCTCTGTCTCTCTGTCTCTTCTTTTGTGTTGTTTCACCTGAGCAGACTATAAGCTCCTTGAGGACAGGACCATTTTGTTTGTGTCTTTGCACCCCTAGTGCCAGCACAATGTCAGGGACAAATGAGGTGCTTAGTACATCCTTATTGAATTGAAATGAATCCCTCTGGCATCAGTGTGTGGCAAGAGTGGAGTCAAGAGGACCCATGTTCAAATTCCAGGTTCTAATACTTACTAGCTTTGTGACTTTGGGCAGTCACTTCCTTGAACTGAATCTCAGTTTCCTTACCTACAAAATGGCAGCAGTAATCCTTGTACACCCTACCTCAAAAGGATTTTGTGAGCAAAATGCTTTGCAAACTTTATAGCCTTCTAGATATGGGCAATGAACAACAGGTGATCTTGGTTTAAATATGTGACAAGGGAAGTCCTGGGAACTGAATCCTACTCTGAGAACCTATGGCCAAATTTCTTCAGACAATTCAGGATTGGCAACTTTCTCCAGGAATGGCTGTTAGAGCAAGGTGAAAATTGGATTTGGTTGTGGTGTTTCAAAGAGCGGCAAAGAGACATTGCAAAATGGTTTTTTTTATTCTGAGTTGATTACTGACATGGGGGAGAACACTATGCCACTTCCCAGGCTAGAATGATCCTACATTTGAGATCAGAGAGAACTACGTGGCGAATATACTGGATGGTTTCCTCATTGAAATTTCCACTAGTGCTAAACTTGAAGTCAGAAAGACCTGGATTCCAATCCGGCCTCTGAAACTTACTGGCTATGTGACCCTGGGCAAGTTCTTTCACTTTTACAAGTCTCAGTTTCCTCATCTGTAAAATGAGAAGGCCTGACTATGCTCTTTCACTTCAGCAATTTTCCAACCTGTTCTTCATGCATGATTCCCCCAAACTCAAAAGACCAGGCCCTGGTGGGACTTTGAAACCAGTGCCATGAGTTAGCTGGTCCTGATCAGTGTGATTCATAGCACCATATCTAGCTGGACCCAGTTCTGAGCATGTTCTTTCACTCTGTTCTCTAACCTGACTAGGGCAGGAGCTCTACTCCTAAAGCACCTTGAAGGCAGGGACTGTCTGATTTCTGTATTTGTATCCCAGCATTTAGCATAGTGCCTGGCACGTAGTAGGTGCTTAATAATGTCTGCCCTTCCTCCTTCCCTTCTTTCCTTCCTTCTTTCTTTTCTTCCTTCTTTCCTTCCTTCCTTCCTTCCTACACCTGATCTGTAACTTATAGTCTTAGATAATTGCTTGAAGTACTGAGAGTTTAAGTGACTTGCCTAGGATCATACAGCGAAGATGCCTTAGAAGTAGGACTCAAACTCAGGCCTTCCTAATTCCAAGAATGGATCTCTAGCTACTGTTACACTGTTTCCCATGGTCATTAGGCCTCACATTGATTATAAATGGGAGTTATTCTTATTTATATATAAATACAATTATATATTATATATAATACAGAATAATATATTGTTACTAGTTCATACCAAACATATGCAAAGTCTGAGGAAGCAATCTGATACTATCACCCAAAACTTACTCAAGGCCATGAAAGCACCATATGGTTATTTTGGACATTTGGGCCAAGATAAAACTCTGGAGGTGAAATTGAACAGATTCTACTAGCTCGAGAAATGTGAGACCTGTGTTTGATAATAATAATGAAACTGATTCACACCCCTTAGGAACCAGTGTCCAATGGATTCATACCATTGTAACAACCAAACATTGGGACTTGTCAATACATGCCCTAAGGTAGAGAGGCAGCTGTTGGGGGAAGATGGTTTGGACAGGAGGAAAAAAACCCTACTCTTGGAGTTAGGAGACCCGAGTTTGAATTTCAACTCTAACATTTACTAGCTAAGTGATATTGGGCTAGTCACATAAACACCCTCAGCTGCAGTCCTAGCCCTTCTTTGAACTTCCTTTTTTCTTAAATAGGGCTTCAAAATCCCCAACAACCCCCTCCCTGAAACACCCTGTCTCTGATCTTTAGCTTTAGCTTTTCTAACACTTTTTTTTTTTTAACAACCCGTGTCTCTCATCTCACCCAAGCTGGAAGTGCAGAGGCTACTCATGGACCTGATCCCATGCTGATCAGAGCAGGAGTTTTAACTTTTGTTGATTTTGACCTGGGGCCAATCTACTCTTCTTAGGCAACCTGGTGGCCCTTCACCCCCAGAGGAGGGGGGAGGCTCACCACACCGAGAGCTTAGTGCCGACACCTGAGGAGATTTAGCTCTTCTATAGCTTAGAGCTACTGAGCTCCAGCGATCCATCAGCCTTAGCCTTCCTAGCAGCAGGGATTGCAGGTGGGTGCCACTGTGCCCAGCTCCTGGCTCTATTCTTAAAGGTCTTTGCTAGGTTTTAATATTTATCTTATGAAACCTGCTCATTTTTTCTGTTTTAAACAATGTTAACGAAAGCCAACTAAAATGAACAGTTCTATGTACATTGTAGAAGGCAAGAAGAGGATTGTAAATGAAACTGCAGATGTCTCTTATGTAGAGCTTGCTTTTCTTTTAAAGTATGTAATGAATTATACCTGCAGCTTCAAAGCTGTGCTGCTGGTCTGTGATTCTTTCTGGCCTTTCTGTTCTCTCCAGTGCCTTTTATTTTACCTTATTTATTATGTTTTTTTTTAAAGATCAAATTGCATGAGACAAATACAATAGATTTTACATAGATGAGAGTAGAACTTAACAAGACTAATTCACAACAAAGCTGCAGTTCACACCTCTGCATGTGAACTTTATTAAAGTACGAGATTGGTTTTTTGATATCACATTATTACAAGGAATCATTGCATCAAAAAATAAAAACCTTGGGAAAATTTTAAATTGGATATGTCTGATGGTCTAGGATCTTGCAGTACTTTGTGCAAAAAGGTGAAGAAATACCTGATGGAGGAGGAAATGAAAAAAATTCTCCAATTCCCTCTCCGTGGTCCTGATCAACACCTCTCATTCCCACACTGCTGAATATGGACACTTCTTAGGTTGAAGTGTAACAGCAGCGTACTCTTCTGTGCATTTAAAAATGTTTTATTGGCCTTCTTTTCTTTCTTTCTTTTTTTTTTTGACATATCTATCCCTAGCGCCCTTCTCCCTCCTACTTTTCCATTGGAAAAGATAAAAGCAAAACCTATGTAACAGATCAACACACACACATATTCAAATAAAACAAATTCCCACATTACCTGCTCTTCTCTCCCCTCCCCCCGGAGGGAGAGAAGGGCAGGTAATGTGGGAATTAGTTAAGTCTCTTCAAAATCTATTTGCATCACATCCCTCAAAGGGGAGGTATTTTGAAAAGTAAGCAAGGTATTTTGAAAACCTTAAGCATTAAGGAAATGAGTGCTGTGATCACGAACAAGGAGGGGAGGGTGTTGTGGTTGGATTTTGTTGCCCTTTTGAGTTGCTGCAGGTTGTATGCTATAGCATGAGTTAAAGATTTTCAGTAAAAAAAGACTGTCAAGTTTAAGGCCAGCTTGTCTTTTGCCTTTTTTTTTTTTAACACTGATACCTAATAGGCCCCTTTCAGAGAAGACACTGAGTTGATCCCATTTATCTGAGCCCAGATTTCAAGGCTCATTGAAGGACAGTCAGTGGGAAACTGGTTGGTAAAGACATTTTTGCAGTTTGGCAGCCTGCAGGACAGGCAGCTGAATGATTTCCACATGAGGCTCACATATCATCAGAGAAAATGAATGGGGGGGGGGGAAGGACGGACTATAGATATTGCTCCTAGAACATCTCTCACATGTGGGGCCCTTGAGAATAGCTACCTCAGATTCCAGGTGCTCCATGGGTTCAAACACACTTAAAACCATGGCTCATGAGCCCCCTCTAATTGTTTACTTTTTTTCTCTAGTCAGTGACGGGGCACAATGAGCTCAAAGCAAAGACATTTAATAAAATAGCATAGTAAAAAAAACTTGTAATTCAACATTCTCCTGTGGGTCATACAGTCCCACAAATACATACACCAGGAGTGGGTAGAGTGGGCATGTTTAGGGCTCAGGAATGAAGGACTTAAACATAGGCAACACTTGTGGCTAGGGTACAACTGTGGAGGGGCAACTCAGACCTCTGACATTATAGTGCCACCTATGCCTTCTGATACAATGGCATTGCTCTCATCGGGCCTGCTGCCCATTTGATGTGGCATCAACATTGGGTGTATTGTTCTGCTGTTCCCTCTTGGTCTAGTGACTACTAGGCATATCATTTTGATGGTGATATATTGGTGACTGCTCTGTTAGGAGATGCTATGTGTGTCTATCTTTGTTATTCCCTGTCCTCAGCTTTAAGGCTTTATGTGTCTTTAGGGCCCCTTCCCAGCCATCTTAGTTTGAGTCTGCTTGATTGTAACAGCTAGAACCTCTCCCTGATTAAAAAAAAAACAAGCTGACAGATCTTTGTTTTTTAAATTAAATTTTATTTTTTAAAATGAACAAAAATCTGTTTTTTCTTTTTCCTATCTCCTCTCACTCTTGGGGGGAAAAAGGAAAAACAAAACCCTTGTAAAAATGTGCATAGCTAAGCAAAATAAATTCTCACATTGGTCATGTCCAAAAAATATGTCTCAATCTACACCCTGAGTCCATCGCCTTTCTGTCAGGATGTTGATAGCATGTTTTGCCACCAGTCCTCTGGAATCATGGTTGGTCATTATGTAGATCAGAGTCCTTAAGTCTTTCGAAGTTTCTTCTCTTTACAATGTTGTTATGGTATAATTTGTTCTCTTGTTTCTGCTTATGTCGTTTTGTATCAATTCATACAAGTCCTCCCAGGTTTCTCTGAAACCATAATTTCTTATGGTATGGTAGTATTTTTTTTGTTTGTTTTTAGGCAATTGGGGTTAAGTGATTTGCCCAGGGTCACATAGCTAGTGAGTGTCAAGTGTTTGGTCTGAGGCCAGATTTGAACTCAGAGTCTCCTGACTCCAGGGCCGGCGCTCTATCCACCGCGCCACCTAGCTGCCCCTCGGTACTATTTTATTACATTTACATGCTATAATTTGTTCCTCCAATTGATGGACACCCTTTTAGTTTCTAGTACTTTGCCACCACAAAAGTTGTTGCTATAGATATTTTTGTACACATGGGTCCTTTTCCTCTTTCTTTAATCTCTTTGGTGGTGTAAGCCCAATAATGATATCGCTGGGTCAAAGAGCATGCACAGTTTGATCATTTTTTTGGGTGTAGTTCCAAATTGCTTTCCAGAATGGCTAGACCCATTCACAGCTTTATCAACGGTGCATTAATGTGCCTGTTTTCCCATAGGCCCTCCAACATTTGTCATTTTCCATTCTTTTTATCATCTCAGCCAATATGATGGCTATGAGGTGGAAGCTCAGAATTGCTTTAATTTGCTTTTCTCTAATTAGTGATTTGGAGCATAATGACAGCCCCTTAGTTATAGCTACCAGACCCAGCTAGCGAGAGTCAGGCAGAGGGCTCCTGTGTTAAGATTAAGTTTTTCTTTTCATTATTCTTGCCTGAGCTGAGATCTCACACGCTCCCACCCCCTTCCAGACAATTATCTCACTTAGGGTTAGATATTCCCAAGCTCCTCTCTGGCTTAGCATGCAAATTAATTTGAACCAGAATAAAAAGATAGAGAATATATCATAATATACACAAAATGAATAGAAGGTAGTTTGAGGAGGGAGAACACTAGCAGATGGGGCAGGGATCAGGGAAGGTTTTATGTAGAAGGGAGTGCTTGAGCTGAATTTTGAAGGAAACCCAGAATAACAAGAGGCAAAGGTGAAGAGGGAGAATGTTCTAGGTATGGGGGACAGCCAATGCAAAGGCATAGAGATAGGAAATAGAGCATCATGAATAAGGAAGAGCAATGGGCTCTTCCTTAATGTGCAGGGAGATTGGAAAGGTGGGAAGGGGCCAGGTTGTAAAGAGTTTCCAATTCACATCTTTCTTGAGCATACACCATGATGAAAAGCCAGGAGCCCAGATCATTCACAAACTGAATCATTTGCTCTTAGAATGATCAAGATTTGGCTGTGTTATTATGGCCCCTAGGTCAGGACGCATGTAGATAATCTTTTGTTTGAGGACAAATGCATCTTTACTTGAGGACCTTCCTGTGTAGTGATGCCTAGTTAAGACCCCAAAGGCAACTATTAGCTTGACTTTGAGACATGAAAGGCATAAATAGCTCACCTGTAGGTACAGGTGAGCTTTCCTGGTCAAGAATTCTTTTCCCTTAGGATTTCAACAAACACTTTCATGTGTAAACACTCCATTCTGCTCGGCATTTAATGGTATTTAACATTTGCTATGTCTGATGCAATGGAAAGGTGCACCCCTACCCCATTTGTGAGACTCTTTCCTCCTCCCTTCCATGAAGAGACATATGTATACCTCTGTAGGGCTTTTGCTTGTTTCAAAATGATTCCTGACATTCCTGAAAGGAATAGATCTTAGATGGTTTTGCAGGTCTAGGCTGTATAACAAATAACAAGTCCACAATCAAGCTTCTGATCAATTGAAAGGTTGGATTTCAAAGTAAACGTCTAGAAGCCAGAAATAGAGGTGGTACCCTAGAAGGAAGTAGAAGAAAAGAGAGATGCATAATTAGACTGTGCTGTCTCTGTCTTTGGATGTAGGGCTGTATATTAGCATTAGACTACATGGGTCTGGGAGATGTGCCCCTTGGGAAACTGAACTGGCACAGATGGGAAGAGGGGGTGCCTACAGCAGCCATGTGTCATTCTTACCAAGACTTGTTAGCCATGGAATGCACATCCTTGGGGATGTCACTGAATTAGAATGGCACCAAGGATATAGAACTGTGTGCATTTGGTTATTTCTATGGTAAGGGAGGTAAGGGTGCAGAATAGCAATGCTTGAAGGTGAGAGGGGCCTATCATCCTGCTCAACTTGACATAATGTCTTCCCATCACCCAAGGGTTATGAACTAGGCTCTTGTCATTCCAAGCATTAAATGTGACAGGCAGTACGATGTAGCTGAAAGCATACTAGGTTTGGTTTCTGGATAACTGAATTTGAGTCCAGGTGTGACACATACTAGATAAGTAACCAAGGCCAAGTCACCTCTCCAAGCTTCATTTCCCCCCCAATTGGAGATAAAAGCATTTATCTTGCAGGATTGTTTTGAGAATGAAATGAGATCACTGATTTAAAGCACTTTTCAAACCTTAAAGTGCTACATGTGATCGGAGGCAGCTTAGAGGCTATCAGCCCCACCCCCTTCATTTGACAGAAGAGGAAATTGAGTTTAAGTGACTTACCCAAGGTCACAGAGACAATAAATGGAAGAGCTGCTGTTAATATTACTATGAAATTGGGATGACCAGAGACAGTCACAGGATGAGAGTTTCCCCAAGTCATACTCTCTGAGTCTCAGTTTCCTTCTCTTAAAAATAGAAATAATATTTTTACTCTTTCCTTCACAAAGTAAGCACTTTGTAAGGAGAGCTGTTACTGTTTTTTGGATTTATTTCACTTCTGATTTTTTTTTTGGGGGGGTCAAGGTTTATCCTCCAGGTGATTAAGATAAGAAATAGTCAGAAGGAAAAATGAAATAAAAATTACTTTCTTATTAAGAGCTGTGAATATTAATTGCTGCTGTATATAATATGGCATGTCTTTGCACAGTATACATTTCTGATGGCATGGTATTCATTTCCCACACTGCGGCATTAGTGAGGAAATTGGGATCAGGTAAATAACACTAGGAAGTAATGACTGTTGACATTACCACTAGTAATCTATTTTCCTGGAACAAACCATAAATGTATTCAGTTTGGAATTAATATACTATTTTAAATTTTCTCCATAAAAATGACTTAAGAGATTAAATCCATTAGTTTAATGGAATATCACAACCATTATCCGGAACTTGTTTATATTGCAATCAGTAGAATGGGATGTTGTCTCAGAATAAGGAAATGAATGTGAGTGCCAAAGATTTTTCCCTTATTTAATTTTAATAACTGTAAATCATTATATGCGACATATATTTTTCATATTTATGCCCAGTTATACACACATAAAGCCTGTTAGAGGGAATAGAAGAGAGCAAGGATCATAGTATTCTAGGCTTAGAGCTGGAAGGGATCTCATAGGCTTCCTGGCCCCACCCCTTTATTTTACAGAGGAAGAAACTGAGGTTCATAGAGGTTACATCCAATGCCCCTCCTCTCTCCTGATAGTGCCACCACCCTTGTGCAGGCCCTTTAGCATCTCCAGTCTAGGGCAGTAGCTCACTGGTTGGTCTCCCTGCCTCAACTTCCCAGTCCTCTTTAATTCTAATGCCTTCCCTATAAGATGATCTCCAACTTGGCCTGTTCATATCTTGTTTGTACAGAGTTGCTTGCATGTTGTCATGCCTTTAGACTGTGAACTTTAGCGGGGACAGTCTTGTTTTAATTTGTATTCTCAGTGATTGGCAAAATGCCTGGCACGTAGTAGGCACTTAATATTTACTGGTTGACTGATTCTCTCCACTCCAGTCTATCCTCTACTCAGCTATAAAATTGATCTTTCTAAAGACTGACCATGTCACCCCTCTCCCCAATTCACTGAACTCCTGTGGCTTTCTGTTACCTCCAGAATCAAATATAAAATCTTCTGTTTGGCATGCAAAGTCCTTCATGATCTGGCCTCTTTCTACCTTTCCAGTCTTCTTACTCACCCCCCTCCCATGATCCAGCGATACTGGTCTCTTTGCTGTTCCTTGCAAGAGACATTCCATCTTCTGATTGGGCATTTTTGCTGTCTATACTTCATGCCTGAAACTCTCTCCCTACTCATCTCTGTGTTTTGGCTTCCCTGGCTTCCTTCCAGTCCCAACTAAAATCTTACCTTTAATAGGAACCCTTTCCCAATCCCTCTTGGTGCTAGTACTCTCCCTCTGTTGATTACCTCCAATTTATTCTGTATATATCTTGTTTGTACACAGTTGTTTGCATGTTGCCTCCATCACTAGTCTGTAGACTCTTTAAAAACAAGGACTATCTTTTGCCTTTCTTTGTATCCCTAGCTCTTAGTGTGGTACCTAGTACATAGCAGGTGCCTCATAAATGCTTATTGACTTACCCAGGGCACACATCTGGCAAGTGTCAGAGGTGGGATTTGAACCAAGGTCTTTCTGACTCCAAGCCTAACAGCCTATCTGCTCAACCATGCTGCCACTATCAGGATTGCATTATGATCAAGTTGATTTATTTAAAATTTTTGTTAATTAAAAGATTAAGAAGTATCTATTTTCTCTCTCCTCCTCCCCTCCTCCATATTGGGAAAAAGACAAACAAAGTCCTTCTAACAAATAGGCATTTGTCAGATGATTTCTCCCAAAGGACTCAGAGCTCCAGTCCTCCCACCTCCCATCCCTTCCCAAGAAGGTGGGTCATGGTAATGAACAATTAGTTAGCAATCAGAGTTGTGCAACAGTGTAACAGGATTTCTTGTGACTCCTTCATCCTTGGAGGTGTTTAAGTAGTTACTGAAGGACCACCTGTTGGGTGGTTATAGAAGGCATCCATGCTTCAAGCATGGCTTAGCCTCTGAGGTCCCTTCCAGCTCAGAGTGTGTGATGTAGCAACGAGTAGGAGGTCTGTGCATTTGGGTTAGATCTAGGATCAAGGAGAAGGAAGAAGGTTGGGAGACATTCTTGACAGAGAGCTTTCAAAACACGTTTGATGACTATTCACCAGGTTGTGTTTCAGAACCAGGGACAGTGAGGTACTAGAAAGAGCATCCAAGAGGATGACTGCTCTCTCTTCAGGGGCCATCCATTCATAAGGGATGAGTTAGCCAGTAGGGCTGGCCCTACACATGGACAGCACATGAAGCTACTTGGTAGTATGATGTAAGGTCCCACTTTTGAGAAGATCTTTGTCTTTTCCTGATGAGCTGCCGGAGAGCCAGAGGCCAAGTATTTCCACTTTTGGAGGTTCATTGAGAGGTAGCATGGTGTGGTGGGTATAGTTCTGAACTTGGAATTAAAAATACCTGGCTTCAAATCCTGCCTCAGATTTGTACTAGCTTCTAACTCTAGGATCTATGTGGGTGTGAACATGAACAAGTTATTTCATCTTTCTAATCCTAAGTTTTCTCCATCTGTAAGATGATGATAATAATAGCTCTTTCCTCACAGGACTGGTGTGAGAATCAAAATAGCAAATGATGGTAAAGCATTTTTACAACCTTTTAGGTGCTACAAATATGTCAGCTGTCAGTAGAGAGCTGGACTACTTGGACCCTGAGATTCCTTTCTGCTCGAGAGCTATGATCTCATGACTTCAGGTCAGAAGACCCAGGTTTGAATTCTGGCTATGACGCTGGTGTAACAGAATAAAGGTCACTCTCTGAACCTCTGTTTCCTCATCTGTAAAATGGGAATAATGATTTTCAAACTTCCTGCTTCACAGTGTTGTTGTGGGGAACACCCTATAGATATGTGAGGCTTTCTTGTCATTATCCCGAGTCCTATGGAGTTGGAGATGGGAACTGATAATACATGAGTTCATTATTGGCCATGAATGTTTTGGCAGGACTGATCCATTAGATGGTTTTTCTACCTGATCACAGAGATTTACAGGGATGAGTCACAAGGGGCAAGTATGGGAGCCGTGGTCCTGATTTGAGGAGAGGGGAGTGGCATGAGAATTGTGGGCTCTTGCAGGGAGGAGAAGGATAGAAAAAGGAAATTAAAGAGGAGTAGAACAAGGGACAAGGATAAGTTACTGCACAATTTTGACAAGGGATGGTCCTTTTAGTGCAGGTGGTTTTTTCCCTCTCCTGTCTTACTCTGTGTGTGTGTGTGTGTATGTGTGTGTGTATCAAATGATACACACTCACCAATGGATAATTATTTTTGTCTTTTAAACAGAAAACTTGACATTATGGGTAGAATATTGACCTTTGAGTCAGGAAGACCTGGGTTTGAATCTTGCCTCATATACTTACTAGCTGTGTGACACTAGGCAAGTCACATTCCTGAGGTTCAGTTTCCCTCATTTTTAAGACAGAGACAATCATAGCACCTATAGTATTGATTTGAGGATCAAATGAGATAAGATGAACTTTGTAAACCTTAATATGTTACAGAAATGTCTGCTATTATTAGAAAGCTGGTCTTGGATACAGAAAGGCACTTCAAGTCCCACCTCTGACACATACTGACTATGTGACCCATGACAAGTTATTTAACCTCTCAGGTCCAGGTGACTCTCTAAGGCTAAAAGTCACCAAGGAATTGCTTACTTCCATTGGCAAAGAGACTTCCCTCACTTGGGAGTTCCATGTATCAATGAAATGAGAGGTCCAGTCCCTGTCCTTCCAATTTTTTTGACCAGACCTTTGATTTCATAGGAAACTCCCAGAGAGGAAATTTCCTCTACCAAAGCAGACCAATGACTGCTCTGCATCTTCTAGCCTTAGAGAAATACCCCCAGAGGAAAGAGCAGTCATCCTCTTAGATACTCTTTCTAGTACCTCACCCTGTCCCTGGTCCTGAAACCCATCTTGGTGAATAGACATCAAACATATTTCGAAAACTCTCTGTCAGGAATGTCTCCTAACTTTCCTCCTCCTTGATGCTACATCTAACCCAAAGGGACGAATCTCCTATTCATCGTTGTATCACACACCCTGAGTTGAAAGGGGTCTCAAAGGCACTCTAGTCCAATCCATGCTTGCCTAGAGTACTCTTAGAGGTTGAAATGGCTTGTCCAGGATCACACAGCCAGTATGTGAGAGAAGCAAGACTTGAATGCAGGTCTTCCCAACTCCATGGCATGTCTCTGCCATGCTAGAGTGGCCTGGACCATAGTGATAGCAATGAGGATAGAAAGGAGAGGAGAGATGTGAGAGAGATTGTGGATGTGGAATCATCATGACTTGGAATTGAGTTGGAGTTGAGAGCTGAGGGAGGCTGATATAAATTCCAGGTGAACGTGGGAGGCTGGGTGAACGGTAGGGCTGCAGCTAGAAATAGTGAAGTTGGAAGGACAAGCAGGTTTAGGAGGAAAATCATGAGATCGTTTTGTGACATGCTGAGGTTGAGGTGTCAGTGGGACATCTAGATAACACTCAGAAGTGAGGGCAGAGCTGGAGAGCTAGATTTGGGCTCCATATACCTAGAGACTTTGGCATTTTGAAACCATGGGAATGGATGAGAGTGTCAAAGGGAGAAGAGAAAAGGGCCAAGGACAAAGCCTCAGGTAACATCCCCCTTAAGGGACTGAGAAGAGGAAGAGGAACAAGCAAAGGAAAAAAGAGATTGAGTGGTAAGAGCAGTAGAAGGACAACCACTAGAGTATCTTATCTTGGAAGTCTATGGCACAGTACTGAGGTTAGCGGTTAGAGGTGAGGGGTTAGAGGGCTGGACTTGGAGTCAGTCAGCAAGTATTTATTAAGTGTCTCTTATGTGCCAGGCTTTGTGCTAAGCCCAGGGATACAAAGAAAGGCCAAACAGTCCCTTCCCTCAAGAGTTCATGTTCTAATGGGAGGGCAGGGCAACATGCAAATATCTATGTAAGCACAAGATATATACACACTAAGTGGTAGGGAGAGGGGAAGAGGGAGGGCTGGGAAAGGCTTCCTACAAAAGGTGGCATATGAACTGAGTCTTGAAGGAATCCAGAGAAGTTAGGAGGCTGAGGTGAGGAGGGAGGGAATTCTTGGCTTGGGACACAGCCAATGCAAAGGCACAGAGTCAGGAGATATGAAGAATAGCAGGAAGACTAGTATAGTTGGAATATAGTGAGTAGAGTAGGGGGAATACAGTATAAGAAGAATGGAAAGGTAGGAAGGGGTCAGGTTGTGAAGGGCTTTACCTGCTAAATAGAGGATTTGATATTTGATCCTGGAGGTGATAGAGAGCCAATGGAGTTTACTAGGGAGGGAGGTGACTTGGTCAGACCTGTGCTTTTGGAAAATCACTTTGGCAGCTAAGTGGAGGATGGACTAGAGTGGGAGGAGACATGACAGTAAGTGAGACCATAGGGATATAGATTGACACATCCCAACCAGGAACAACAGCAGAGTTGACTTGATCACGAATATAGGACTGAAGTAGTGGAAGAGGGAAGAAAGATTATGCAAGAGGCAACAAGGGTGTTGGTGAAGCTGGAGAGGGAAGATGACTGTAGAGTTGCTAGTACAGACTGGGGCTTCCCTGAAATAATAGATCAGGAGAGGCAGTGATAATCAGGACATTTCTAATTGGTACTCATTAGGCAGTCCTAATTAGCCCAGGGCAAAAGTTCTCGAGATGAAAGAGTTGGACTGGCAGTTGGTGAGGCTGTGGAAGAGATGGCCAGAGAGTGAGGAGTGATTTGGTAGAGAGAAGGCTTGGCAAGTGATTAGGTATGGGAGATGAATTTGAGTGAGGAGTTGAGGATGATAACAAGGTTGTGAGCCTGAGTGAATAGGAGGATGGCAGTGCCCTAGACAGGAATAGGGAAGTTTAGAAGAGGGGAGGACTTGGGGGGAAAGATGATGAGTTCTGTTTTGGACAAGTTGGGTTTGAGATGCTTATGAAACATCTGGATGGAGATGTCTAGCAGATGTTTGGAAATGACAATTGAACCCATGGGAGCTGAATGATATAGATCACTGAGAGGGCAGAGAGAGAAGAGTGTAGACATTTTTTTCCCAAGAAGTTTGGAGGTGAAGAGGAGAGAGATGGAGTTAGTAGCACATAGTTGAAAAAGACCCAAGCTGATGACCAATATCTGATCAATAGCTCATTATGCTTCAGTTTAATGCCATCTGTGGAAAATTAAGCAACACACTGTCTCTTATGTCCCAATGTGGGTGCTCTTGCTAGCTCAATATGAGTCAATAGGGTGACATGGCAGTCAGTCAATAACCATTTGGTAAGCCCCTACTATGTGCCAGGTACTGTGCTACATATATAATTTCATATTTAATATTTTTAGGCATGAAAAATTGCTAGCATTGACAACTTCTCCCAGAGCCCTTGGACCACTAGGGTGTCTTGGCACAGTTTGGAAGCCTATAGATACATAAAAGATACCACGTGATTATGCGAGGTGTAGCACATAGAATTGGGGGATTGGAAGAACCGGAATCTCATGGCTCCTTAGAATTGAAAAGGCCCTGAGAGATATCTACTGCTACCCATGATTGAACTCTGCACTATCCCCCCAAAGTGGTCAGCCAACCTATGTTTAAATACCTCTGGTAGATAGGAACAAAGGTTTACTATATGCCCAAAGCCCCGCTACAGCATTCTTTGTGATGGAAAAGCACTAGAAAGTAGAGGCCCAGTGATGGAAGATGGCTACAAATATTCTGGCCTATTAACGTGCAGTAAGAAATTCTGACTAGGAGGAATTCCAAGAAATATGGGAAGAATTGTCTGAATAAATACAGAGTGAACCAAGTAGGACTGAAAGAACAATATGCACAATGAATACTACAATGTAACTGAACAGATGGCTAAAAAGAAGTTGAACATTGAGTCATGGAAAACCCAGTGAAGGTCCTGGAGAAGTGATACTTAAACATACCTCCCCCCTCACAGCACAGAGGTGGGGGACTAACAGGACAGGCTATTGGATCTTTTGCCAGTTGTAGGCACTGTATGAGATGCTTTTGTTTAATTGGTTTTCTTTCTTTTTTTGGTGAGGCAATTGGGGTCAAGTGACTTGCCCAGGGTCACACAGCTAGTAAGCGTCATGTGTCTGAGGTCAGATTTGAACTCAGGTCCTCCTGACTCCGAGGCCAGAGCTCTATCTACTGTGCCACCTAGGTGCCCCTTATTTGGTTTTCTTTATCACAACAGAGGGTTCCATCCATCTGGAGAGGGGGGTTGATGACAAGGTCATCAATGAAACTTTTTTTTTATTATAAAGACCTGCAGTGAGGGAAAATTCATCCCCTCTCTATGAACCCCATCCCACTTTGAGAGAGTTCGTTCAGCTGAATCTCTATCTGCTTCTATGCAACATCTATTGACCATTCCTACTTGTGCCCTCTGGGGCCAAGCAGAACCAGTCCAAGCCCCTCTTCCACATGATGACTTTCAATGCTTCCCTTCAGTCTTCTCTTCTGCAGGCAAACCAACTGCATATGGCAGCTGTCATTTTGTACTGGTTGGGTTTTTTCCCTGAATGCTTTCTAAGATTGTCAATGTCTACTCTCAAACATGGCACCCAGGACTGTACACAATATTCCATGTGTGGTCTGAGAACAGGGATCAGAACTCCCTAGTTTGGGACAATGTGTTTCTAATAATGCAGCTAAAGATAACAGGAGCTTCTTGGCTGCCAGAGCTTAGCACAGTGTCTGGCATATAGTAGGGGCTTACCAAATGCTTGTGGATTAATATCAAAATACCTATTATATATGGTAATTGTCGGCATGAAAACAGGCTTATTTTCCTCTATTTTGCACTGAAATTTCCACCCTCTCTTCCATGGGATATTCCATAGCTCTAAGAGAGAGCATAGTGTAATGAATAGGGAGCTGGCTTTAGAGTCAGGAAGCCTGGGTTTCAAGTCTCACTTCTGACTGACTCATTTCTCACTTCTGGCTGCATGATCCAGGTAACCTCTCAATGTTTCAGGTAACTCTGTAAGTCTATAAATTGAAGAACAGGTGCTGATATGCAGTGGGAGAGGGGGTTTCCTCACTGGGAGTTCCCTACACTCATGAAATTACAGATTTGGACAAAATCTGTAGTTCCCAACCCCCCAAAACAGTGCTTGTAGGTTCCATCAACATATTTCAAACCCACAGTGTTCCATGAACAAATGAATTTGGGAAACCCTGCTCTATATAAATGTTCAATTGTTCCTTGGCAAATAAGCGATGCCTCTCTGGGTCCTCTAGATGGGAACAGATGCTCTGGACTTAGGATAACAATAAATCGTAGGGTTCGGGCTCAAAGCAAAAGACAGTTAGAGAAAGAGAAAATAATTTTTTGGAAAATAGAAGCTACTCCTGGCTGTGAATGCTTCAGGGTCTGTGTATCTCCTACGTTTGCAAATTCAGGGAGCTATACCTCTCTCTAAGGACAGGAAATCAGGAGTAAGTTCAGTTGGTATCAGCTAGGCAGTGCTAGATGGAATATGATGACTGCTTCACTTGGTCCTCCAATTCTGGTGCCCACTGGCCTCTAGAGTAGCAAGAGCAATGAATTTGAATTGGCACAGACACCCAGTAATATTCCCATGTGCCATGATGATAACACAAGGAGATGGTATCTGAGGCCAGCCACCCAGGTGCCACAGCTGTCTTGTGCTTCCCAGTCTCAATTAATCTCTTCCTTATACTCACTCCACTCATTCTCACCACACATCTCACTGACTGCCAAGTATCAGCTGGTTTTGAGATAAAATGCACCAGCTCTCTTCTATCTTATGATCTGGCTCCCCTAAATATCCTGGCAGAATTAGCAGTGCAATACACTGCCTTTGTTTTTGCTGTTCATAGAGCTCCAGCACTGCAGGGCCATCTCAGAGGGTCTCCTGTGCACCTCCTGGGTTGCCATCGGAACCTCAGTGGGTCCCATTATTTGACATTGCGTCATCATAGTCACTTTCCCCCACACTCTTCTTTCTTGAATGCTACAGAGAGAGAGAGAGAGACAGAGAGAGAGAGAGACAGAGAGAGAGAGAGAAAGAGAGAGAGAGAGAGAGAAACCTGTTCTTTATTGTCTTTGGAAGATTTCTTTCTTTTCGAGCTCATTAGCTCTGGCATTTCTGGGCAATGACTACTGGAGCACTGATTGACTTGCTTGGATTTAATGAATATTTATTAGCAAAATGCAAATGAACCATTTTGCTTCTAGATGAAAGCTTAGGGAAACCACTGCAGGGGTAGCTTGGCTGAGCCTGGCCACATGTGCTGAGAGAAGATTATTTATGAGGCTGTCGGGACCAGTTCTTTAATACCCTTATACTTTGTCTGCTGTGACTCAGCAGACAAATGAAACTGTCCGCTGCCCCGCGGTGGGCAGGAAGTTTGGCTGTGCTTGTGGGCTCCCAGAATGCCAATTGTCGATACTGCTGGGTTGTGAGCAGCTTCCTGGACACAATACCGGAGATGATTGGCTAGTATTCGATTCTATTATGCAGAGAAAGCATAGATACTGAGAGGCAGAGCTGGGACAATCTTTGTGCCCAGATTAAGCAGTCAGAAACATAACCTCAATTTAGTCATTGGGAGATGGGGTTGGGCAGAGACTCTGAGATACCATAGAACCTCTGCTGGGGAGACTGATGTAGGTCAGGGGAAGTAGGGGTGGACAAGGCCAGGGCCAGGCTAGAGATGAGCTCACCTGGGGTGTGGCTGCACAAGGAGGAAGGTGACTCTCTATGGGGTTGTTCCTGTCCAGCTCAAGTCCCATTTTCTCAATGAAGCCTTTTCTGACTACCCCTGTCCCTGATTCACTCAGTAGGCCCTTAAGAAATGCAGTCTTTCACATTACTTATATTTTCATGTGTGTGTATCCTCTCCCCTTAACCTAACTAGAAGCAGTTCTCATACCTCTTGGTGTACGCCGGAAGTACCAAACAGACCCAAGTGCTGCATCAGGGCTTGCAACAGTCCTGAATAGTGTTGTCTGAACCAAATTGAATTGTAGTTGGGAAATGTTTTAACAAAATAAATAAAAATGCAATGAAACAAAGATAATGTTAATTTGTGGTTTTCTAAGTCAATATGTGGCCTGCAGGGATCCATTTCTATTTGAGTTTGACATCACTGATGTACCCCCCAGCACCTAGTGCAGGGCCAGGTATATGGGGTGTGTATGTGTGACTCAATGACTAGGGATGGATTGGGCCACTGGGTACCTCCTTTCAGGGGCAGGGCTGATAGGCCTCACCAAATGGGCAAATACTGAGTCAGGGGAAGAGTAGTCCTTGCCTGAGAGGAACAGAAAAAATGAGTAGAAGGCAAGATTTGCAGCATGTGGCGGAATTGTTTGTGTAACTCAATGCATCTCCATAAAGCTTTGGTCTTTTATAGGGTCGCTGGCATTTCACTGACATGATGGTATGGTCCCTAACCTGGTAGCCTGTTCCTACGGAATCATGGATCCAGAACTGGAAGGGACCTCAGAGGTCATCCAAACCCTCCATTTTACAGATGTGGAAACCGAGGAAGTAAAGTAACTTGCCCAAGGTCATAGAGGTAGAGCTACAAGGGACCTCAGAGGCCATCTGGTCCTCATTTTACAGAGGCCTAGTGAGGGGAAATGACTTGTCCAAGATTCCACATAGAGCCTCTGTCTCTAAATCTAGCCCTCTTTCCATTATGCCATGCTACTTCTTAAACTACCTCTCCTGTTTAAGTCACACTGGTATGGCTGTGGGCTCTGATTGAAAAAAAAAAAAGAGACAGGTGTCAGTCAGTAAGAATAACAACTCCCAATCCTAATGCTTTGTGGTTCACAAAGTGCTTTCATGGGATCATTGGACTCTACGTCTTGAGCTGGAAGTGACCTCTGAGGTCATCTAGTCTAAAACCCTCATTGACAAAGGAAGCAATGGAGGCCCAAGGAGCAGAAGTGATTTGTCCGAGGTCACACATAGGGTCCTAGAGGTAGAGCTGGGAGAGACCCATGGAAGTGCTGGAGCAAACCTGAAGGGGAGCTGATTGTTAAATTTTCAGTGTGAACATTTATACCTTGGGCTACAAATCAGATTGGATTTACTGTTTTGTTGATTGTCTAGCCTTAAGAAAGTGTCAGAGAAAATGTTGATAATGGAGATTAAGCTCAAAAGTGTGTTCACTTGACCCTCTCTTTTCCTCCAGCTATCCCACATTATCTTTCTTCCCTTTTTCCAGCCAAATTCCAAGCTGGGTTGTTCATTGCCTCCTCTTCACTTCCTCTCCCTCAGTCTTTGACTGCATTCTGACTTCTACCTTCATCACTCAACTGAAACTGTTCTTCCCAAGATAACCAATGAGCTCTTAATTGCCCATACTGATGGAACCTTTTCTCAGGCCACATCCTTCCTGACCTTTCTGCAGCCTTTGGCAATATTGAGTTGCATGTCTTCCTGAGTCTTCTCTCCTTCTTCTCCTACCTGCCTGTCTGTTCCTCCTCTGGCTTCTTTCCTGGTTCATCCCCCCTCCCCCCATCTGTGGCTGTCCTCTGGGGCTCTAGCCTGGGTCCCCTTCCTTCTCTTTTCTCTCCACCCTGTCTTGGTGACCTTCTCAGCACCCAGGGATTCAAATGGGTCTACATCATGTTCACTTTTGTTTGTCTTCAAACAAGCAGCCCCTCCTATGCCTGTAAAGCTCTGCATCCTTACCTCCTTTCCACCTCTTCGAATCTCTGGGCTCCTTCAAGCTTCAGCTCTGGTGCCATCTCCTTCATGAACACTTGCCCGATCTCCCCCCAGTATCCATGTCTTTAAGGACCCCAGCACATTTCCCCTCCCTGCCTTGAAATGACTTTGTATTTACTTTATATATACATTTTAATTTTTTAGGCAATTGGGGTTAAGTGACTTGCCTAGGGTCACACAGCTAGTAAGTGTCAAGTGTTTAGTCTGAGGTCGCATTTGAACTCAGGTCTTCCTGACTGCAGAGCCAGTGCTCTATGCACTGCGCCACCTAGCTGCCCCCTACTTTTTATATATTTGGAGAAGCAGTGTGGATCAGTGGATAGACAGCTGCTCTTGGAATCATAAAGATAAATCAGTATATGCCTTTGGCGTATATTAGCTCATACAGTATACTGTATTCACACACACACACACATACACACGTGCGCTCATACAGTATACTGGCTCATATGGCAGCATATGCTGCTGAGTAAGTCACTTAACTTGTAAGTGCCTCAGGCACCTCTCTGAGGTGTAGCTCTGTGTTGGTAGAGGAGGCTTCCTTTCTAGTCATTCCTTACAATATTGAAATAACAGATCTGGGATAAATGTTTTATATTTACTTCTCTGAGGCAGTGTGGTACAATAGCGGCTTCTGGAGTCAGAGATTCAAATTCCACCTCTGATATTTGCTATATGTGTGACCTCAGGCAAGTCCCTTCTCTTGGCCTCAGTTTCCTTGTCTATAAAATGAGTGGGTTGGAGTAGATGGACTCTGAGGATCCTGTGGTGTCTCCCTCCTTCCTCCACCCTCAACAGAATGTAAATTATTATTTTTTTTATTTTTTAAGGCAATTGGGGTTAAGTGACTTGCCCAGGGTCACACAGCTAGTGAGTGCCAAGTGTTTGGTCTGAGGCCGGATTTGAACTCAGGTTCTTCTGACTTCAGGGCTGGTGCTCTATCCACTGCGCCACCTAGCTGCCCCGAATGTAAATGATTTTTGTCTGTGTCTGATATATGTTTGTTGGTTGAATAGTAAATGAATAAATGAATGCTTCTGCTCTGTCTGGATGTTTGGACACCTGTAGGTTTGGGCCAGGGGGAATGGGGAGGGGAGGAAGCCCCTGTCCTTGGCATCTCCCACTTGGGGTTATTCAACAGGCTGGATAAACATTTGCTGAGTAATACTACATGTGTGTTTGGGGGAGTTTGTTCATGAATGGGTTGGCTGAGATGACATCTGAGCCATCAGTCAATTCTGCCATTCTGTGATTCCGTAACTGATGTTAGGCCCCATTCCCTTCCTTGCTGGATCAATAATGCTGAAATAATAACCACCACTATTTCTCTGGTGCTATGCTTATGAAGACATCCTCCTCACAGCCAACCTCTGACATGAATAGAACAAGAGTTATTCTCTCTGTTTGACAGTTGAGAAACTGGAGCCCTGAGTGGTGAATGCACTTGCCCAAAGTCACCCAAATGGCAAATGTCAAAAACAGTATTTGAACTCAGGTCTCCTGATACATGCTCCTTCCATTTGGCTTTACAGCCTCTCATTGGCGGCATTTGCTGTTTTGACCGAGCAGGAATTATCTGTGTTCTTTGAAATTTATATTGGGCTGTCTGGCTATGACATGGTGTGTGTGTGTGTGTGTGTGTGTGTGTGTGTGTGTGTGTGTGTGTGATCATGATGACCTTTGGGTCCCATATGCCATTGCATAGGAATCTCCCAGGGACAGAATTGAATGGAGGAGTTCTGAAAACACACTACTGATCTGGATACTTCTGAACTTGGTAAGCAGACAAAGCCTTGAAATCCAGCTGAGAAGGTTCCCCAGAGCAGAGAGAACCAAGGAAGTGTCTCTTGTGGCTTGTAGAGAACTAGACACCCATTTGGTGGTCTTAAACCCTAAACTGGAGGAAACCTTCCTCTCTGGCTCCTCTCCCAAGTCTTCAAGCTCTTGAAGTCTTTGCTGACCTTTAGATGACTGACAGGGGAGGGATACTGTGATAGATGGTAGCCTCTGTCTAAACACTTCCTCTCATCAGCCTGCTTTCATTGGGGCCACTTGTTAGGAGTGTTACCTGGTATGGATGATGAGTTTTACTCACTTAGTGGGTTTATTCAAAAGCATTAGTACCCTTTGAAGAGATGGGACCCAGATGATATATTGGGATAGAACAGAGGAAGTCCAAAACACAAAGCACTCCCTAACCCATGTTAGGGAGGGGTAGGATATTGCCACCGGCTACCCTGGACAGCCAGGAGGTAGTATGAGGGTACTTAGAGATATGGAAAACCAAAGGAGATGTGTCGATTCCTTGAAGACAAGCTGTCTCTTTCCCAAATACCCTTAGGTAAGACATGGTGGTAGGGGAACTCTTCAAACACGGCTTACTCAAATGGAGAGGATTCGCATACGTAGACAAAGCATTCTCCCCTCCCTTTCCCCATCATTGTCCCCCTTACCTTTTCCCCCAAGGCTCATTGATTTAGATAGTAGAGGTCATCAAGTCCAACCTCCTCATTTTATAGATGAGGAAACTGAGGCCCAGAGAAGGGAAGAAACTTGCCCAAGGTCACACAGCATCTGAGGCAGAATTTGAACCCAGGTCTTCTGCCTCCAAGTCCAGCATTGTGTCTGCTATACTATGCTGTTGAATGTCTAGCCATCCTTTAAAATTCATCTAAAATGTCTCTTTCATCATGAAACCCTCTGAAAGCTGTTCTATGGCCTTGTGCTCATTTCACTTTGATTCTGACTGCTCCGGGAGGCTCAATCACTGGAGAGTTGCCTCTGTTCAAATAGGATATTGGACTAGAGCAGGCACCATCCTTCCTTGGGCATGCCTATGGTTGCCAGGGGAAAAAAATTGTTTTCCATTTTCCTTAGAGTCAGTTGCTTGGCACTAGGCTGGCCACACTAAGAGAAATTACAATGTCAGAGAGCACCCCAGGGTTGCTTCTCAAGCTTGGGGTGATGTCACAGCTTCTAGCGATTCCAGGTGAGCTTGATATGATGGAAAATGGTTGATTTGTCCATTAACTGGGCACTCGCTATGAACTAGGCTTCCATTTATGGCCAGGGCCGTGAGAACTCAGGCTCATAGGAAGGGCCTCTATGTCTCTGAAGCCATTTCTGATTCATCAAAGGGAGATAACTGGGGTGAATCTAGTTTTTAGCGTTATGTGTAATTTTACTTAGGATCATAGGATTTAAAGCTGGAAGGGGCTTCAGAGACTATCTAGTTCAGGGATTCTTTATTTGAGATCTAGGAACTTTTTTTTTAAAGATATTTTGATAACTATATTATGAATAACTGGTTTCCTTTGTATTTCATTTCAAGCATTCCAAAACCTTATTCTGAGATGGTCTCACCAGACTGTCGAAGGAGTCCATAACACCAGAAAGGTTAAGAAGCCCTGATCCGGTTCAACCCTCTCATTTGACAGATGGTAACACTGAGGCCCAAGGTCACACAGTTGCCCAGCAGTTGGAGGCCAGGTTCTCTGCCTTAAAACCTAGTGCTCTTTCTACTATACCATGACAGCCTGAGAAATCATGGATCTACCCACCCCAACCTTCATATCCCCACTCTAGGAGATAGTCGGGGAATTGTTGGGCCTGGGCAATTTATCACCTGGTAGCCAACAATGAGACTTCAGTTGGAATGGACTGAACACTGGGCCTGTGCTTGAAGCCTTTCCAGCCAGGCAAGAACTACCAGAATTTGCCCTTTGCAGGATCCCATAGTCTTCAGGATCCCAAGGTCATTGCTACACCATTTGAAGGTATCAGAGAAGGACTCTGACAGAGACTCTTACATGAGGACCTTCTTCATTTCCTCAGCTGCTAATGCTTCTTTCCCCAAATGACCATTTATTTACTTTGCTTGTATTTTAGATATAATTACAAATGGACATGTTGGCTCCCCCAACAGAATATAAGCTTCTTGAGAGCAGGGACTCTCTCATTTTTGTCTTGTATCCCCAATGTCTAGCAAGGTGCTTAGCACACAGTAGGCAGTGAATAAATGCTTGACAGTTGATTCCACTGGAACCTAATTCCATGAAGTTTGGATAATAGGTACACCTGATAATATCCTAGCCACCAGAATGTTCCATTCCTCACCTGTGCTGGATGACAGAGAACAGGTCATGTGCCAATGGAGTATAGGGTAGCATAGATAAATAAAGGCCATGGATAATCCCAAAGCTACTTACGTTTGGCTTCAGAATGTAAGTGCCAACCTACATTTATATAAATCCAGATTTGCCAACCAGATCAACCAGATTTGCCAACCAGATCAAGGTAGTAGTTACTCATTTTAAAAGAGATGCTTCCTCTTAGAAAAGGACACAGCATCACATTCGTCTAATCGATAACCTTGTCTCGTGGATTTAAAATAAGTTTTGATTTCCTCATCTCCACTTCTATACTCCTATGATAACCTCGAAGTAGTGGGAAGGTGCCCATCACTGACCTATAAACCATGGCTGCTGTCTGAGGACTAAATGAACTAAGCTCAGAGAAATTCACCATTGGTCACCCACCAGGAGATGGACTTTTTTCATAGGAGCATAGATTTAAGGAGGGCCCGCAGGGACCATCTACTTCAACCCCACCATTTTACAGAGGAGGAAACTGAGGCCAAGGGAGGTTTGGGAACTGGCCCAAAGTCCCATGTAGGATCCTAGATTTCAAGCTGAAAAGGATCTCAGAAGCCATCTAGTCCAACCTCCTCATTTTACAAAGGAGGAAACTGAGGCCCAGTGCAATTAAATGACTTGCCCAAGATCACACATTGGATCATAGATTTAGAACTGAATGAGTCATCACAGGCCATATAGTCCACAGCAACTCACAAAGACCATCCACCCAGGTGGACAGCAGCTGTGATGTGGTTTGGTGACTACAAACACCCATGAAAGCAGAGATCCTTGAAATATCAGAGTTAGTCCTGATTTCCTTGAAACTGACAGACTTTATTCAGGAACATATCTACAGCAAAACTTTCCTCATTCCATGCAACTCAGGCTATTGTTAAGGCAGGTTCTTGTTCTGAAAGCAGACCCTCCTTGGGAGGGGAGGGGCTACTGGCTCAGGATGAAAACTCCAATTGCTATGTCTGATCCAGAAAGTAGAGAGAACCCATTCTCCTTGAGAATTGGGAGTTGAGGATGCTACCTTGGAACACTGACTGATTTCTTGCTGCTGTGAGGAAAAGGGATGTTAACAAACATTCTATTTCATGGAGATCAGTGATTTTAACACTTCAACATTCTACCCTGTAGAGAGGAAACAGGGCTTGAATTGGTGCCCTATTACTAGTTTTCTAGCACTGAAGTATTATGGGAGCTTACTAATTCTTTTTCTTTTGAGCAATGCCTGCCCTTCATCTTTGAAGAGGGCACCATTAATGAAGCTCCACTCTATGTGGATGTAGCTGTGGCCACAAAGACACAGGGCCAAGAGTTTCGGTCACTTTTGTGAGAATTGGGACAAAGCTGATGGGGATCCTGCTGCCAGGACTGGCTCTATGTACAAGGACAGGCTTACTTACAGGGGTATTGAAAGGCCTCTCTGAATAACAAAATCTCCCACACTGGCCTGTCACAGTGCTCAAAATTAGTCACTCTTTTGGGCCTTAGCATTGTAGACTCTTGTCAGAACACAAATTTGTCATCTGAGGGTGATGGCACGTCAAACCAGAGGCGTGGGAACCTCCCAATAATGATGAGCTGGACCTTAGCTTGATAGCTTTCAGGGTAGCATTATTCTAGTTACTGCTACTATAGCCCAGAGAAGAATTTCTCCTTGGTGGCTTGAATGGCTACCCTAGTCAAAGGGGAACCTTTGAAAGTCGAAGGATAAAAAGCAGTTGAAGAACTACAGACAACAGTTAATTAATTAGAATTTCAGAGCACAGATGTCCATAGCCCAAGTGGAGAGCAAACTGCGAAAAATGAATATTACTTAATACTTCAAAACCTACAGAGCCTCTTTCCTTCCCTCTCCCTATTTTCTTCCTTCTTCTTTCTCCCATTCTCATACATTCTTCTCTATTTTGCTCTGTGTTTCTCTCCCTCTCAGCAGTGATCTCTCTCTTCTTTTTTTGTCCTCTGTCAATCTTTCCCTCTCTCCCCATTTGTCTTTTTCCCTCTCTCCAGCCTCCCAGTCTCTCCTACTATTTCCCTGTTCCTCTCTCTCTACTCCTCCTTTAACCAGCCATTAATAGGAAATGAAAGGATATTTGAGAATATTTGTTATATTTACTCAATACCGTTTTATGCTCATGGGTTTTATATGTCTTGACCTCAAAGGAAATCTAACTACATTAAGCTGCTTCTAGGTTTCTTGTGGCCCTTGATTGATTTTTTTCCTCTGTGGGCCAGAAGTACTTGATAGGATAAAGATTTTCCACCACCACATTAAGACATGAGCATTGTAGCACAAATGTTTCTAATCTTGTTAAAGATAACACCCCGAAGGTCTGGGGCGCTAGACAGATAGATTGTGATGAAGCAAGAAAGCAGGAGAGTAATCTGAATTCTAGAGCTGGAAGGGACCTTAGAGACCAGCCAGTCCAATCTGGCTTTAGATCTTGAGGCACCATTTTGGTATGGAAGATCTGGGTGGGCCATGGAAAGGACAGCTAGCATGGGGGCCTCAGGGCCCTGAGCACTGGCCACACAGAGGGAGAAAGGGTTGGAGAGAGTCACATATTGCCCCTGTGGCCCAGACAACACAGTCAACCTGAAGCCTTTGCTTCAGGGAGCTAAGGATCTCACCAAATCTAAGCTCAGGAGAGCAGGCTTCCTTTCATCAGCAACTCATATGCCATGGTTCAGGCCTGAGGGCCTGCCTTGGCCCAAGTCGGAGCCAGGGGATGGGAAGTTAGTGGGTGGTTGACTGAGTAGGTGAGTGGCTGGCTGGGTGAGTGGGTGGGTAGTTGGGTAAATGAATGGGTGGCTAGGTTGGTGAATGGGTAGCTGGGTAGCTAGATTAGAATTCAGCTTCTTAAACTGTGGAATCGCAACCCCATGGGGTCATGACCCATAGTTTAAGAAGTGATGAAGGGGTCTTGAGTAGAAAAAGTTTAAGAAGCCCTGGATTAGATGAGTGAGTGGGTAGGTAGGTGAATGAGTAGTTGGGTGGGTAGGTGAGTGAGTGGGTGGCTGGGTGAGTGAATGAGTGGTTAAATGACTTCATGACTAGTTGGGTATGATGAACATGAGCATGGGGAGTCTGGAGAGCGGAATTGTTCCAGGCGACTAACCGGACATCAGAACAGAGAAGCCGGATTTTCTTTACAATTTTATTTACAAAAATGTACTAAAACTGTTCGTACAATACCCCATTACATCGAGGCTTGGGAACTTTTGCCCACACATGCAATTTATGCTTCGATAGCCATTAGTGTGCTTGGAAATTTTTTCGTTCACTCGAGTGCAGTTTTAATGACAAAAGGAAAAGAACCTCTAAAGAAACTGAATCCTCAAGTCTCTACTGCGTGAACTCTCATAGCTTAAAGTTAGTAGCAGGAAGTTGAAGCAATTGATACTTTTTAAAATTTTATACATGCAAATTTAAAAAAATAACAAACCAATTTACCGGCCCTTCACCCTGGTGAAGTTTTCATGCCAAGAAATGGAATAGCTTACATGAATGGCCGTTTCTCTCTGTCCGAGGCTGGTTTGTCGCTTTGTGTTATACAATGTTGTCACGCACAGCTGTAGCTTCCCACTGTAGGGGATGATATATAGCATTCCAAAGTTGAAAATCACAGTTTCGTGAAAAAATGGAAAAAACCCCACAACAGTTTTGTCTTGTTCAATACCATTTTAATACTTGACAGGTGAGTTCTTCTCTTTATGAAACAGTTTTGGGAAATGATATTACACTTTCCTGGTAATGTTTCATCCGACAGGACTTTTTGTCTCTCTTTCCCTTCTGAAGACTGAGTTTAAAACACTCAGCATCTGGGCCTAAGAGTACAACTTCGGGAAAAGACTCAAATATGCCCAGTCTTTCCAGTCTCCTAACTTCCAATCTGCACTCATCATCAATGAGCTAAGACTACAAAATTGCAGAAAGCAGACTGCTATATAGGAGGTAATTGATTAGTGCATGGAGACTGTACTTGTTTAGACTTTTCAGTTGAATCCCACAGTACAGATGCATCTATTTACTTATTTACGGATGGAGTGAAGTGGGCCTCTGACAGAGCACCCCAGTGGGGAGACTGATCCATCTTGAGGCTCCCAAGTGAGCGGTGCTGAGGATCTCTGTTTAGCGTAGGATCAATTTTAGCGTAGGATTAATTTTTAAATTTTTTTTAGCCTTCGCCAACTAGAAAAGGACACATGCAGTCTGGGATGGAGTGTCACGGGCAGTCACAGGCAACAGGTGAGGTCTAGCAAGAGTGAAGTGAGCTGGAGAAAGCGCCTAGGCTGAAATGGTAGGCCCTCTGTGAAAAGCTGTCCTATTTCCACTGGTGGACACTTGAAAGGCATACTTATCAGAGAAAGCAGAGCTAAAACACAGTGTTGTTTCTGAGAAAAAAGTGATTCTAAACACAACTTGGAGCAGCATCTCCCTCACCTAAATGCTTGCTAGCTCTTCAGTTATGGGGGATCTCAATACATACAGAAAGCAAGAAAAAGTGATTGGGCTTCTTGGAAAGCCACTCAAAATCCACTGGAATAAAAGCACCGAGAGGTATGCCTGATAGAAGGAGTGTCCTGTTCCCTTGTCACCCATGGGAGAAGGAATGGAGAGCGCAGTTAATTTCTTCACCAACTGAGAAATCACAGAAGCCTTCCAATGAATCTGGTTGCCAACTGTTGAGAAGTCACGGGTTAGTCTCTTTGTCCAAAGTGTTTGAATTCTCTTTTTTCAGAGGGTTGTGTTCATGGTCAAAGGATATACACATGTTGGGAACGTTGAAAGGATATAGGGCATATAGAAAATCTCCACTGTTAGGGAATACCAAAAACATCTGGGCAGCAGCTGACACCAGAAGTGCCAGTCTGGTTTCTCAAGCGATGGGAGACATAGACTGGAAATCATTTTCGCTAAGATGGAGCATGGGTAGGGGAGGGGGATGGTATTCAGAGAAATGAACTCAGGGAAATTGGTTTTGTTTTGTCGAAGAACAGGATGCTCATTTACTGTGTACATGATACATAGTGGGATATCAAAGAATGGCTTTTGTGGGACTGCTTGTTTTTATAAGAATTATTTCCTTTTTTCCATATGAGAATCTTGCCCATCCACCTTGTATGTGTATGTTAGTTTGTTTGTGTGTCTGTTAGATTTTCAAGCAAAGCAAGAATATTTCAATGATGATTTGCATTGCTGCAAGTCTCAGAGTGTTCCATAAGGCACTGAAGGACAAAAAAATCAGTTTTTCCTATTGAAAGGTCATTGCACCATCAGCAATATTCGTGTCATGCCTGACACCAAGGAGAGAGAAAAATCTGGCTCAGGATCCTTGAAGCAGCCACTTTTTCGGTGAATCGTCCTGTCACATGCTCCCAGTGGGGAGGGACCTGCAAAGGCAAGTGGGAGATTCAGCAGTGCCCCGAGGCTGGGCATCCCCTGGCTAAACCCCAGGGTTCTACAGTTCTCTGACTGGCACCAGCCCGTGGAACTGCTCCCCAGCTGGTGTAGGCCCTCATGGGCCCTCATGTAGCCAGTCGGACCATTTTCTGAAGTTTGATGCCCAAGGTCAGCTAGGCAGGGCCTGAGCTACCCTGCAGGGCTTCCTAAAGACCCTGGGGCCTTAGATACTTGGTTGATGGCTTAGGTTGTTTGTAGGATAGAAACCATCTGTCACGGGCACTGAGATGCAAAGGTGAAGGACTGATCTGATTTGGTAATGTCATTTCCCTGTGGAGAGACCTTTAGTGTCTTTCTTACCTTTAAGGACATGTACAAGGTCCCCCTCTGGCATTTGAGGTCCACACTGATCTGCTTCTAACCTGATTTTCTATCTTCATCTCACACCACTCTCCTTTATATATGCTACATTCCAGCCAAACCATGCCCATTACTATTCTTTCACTTCATCCTGTTCTATCTCACCCCTGTGCATTTGCACAAACCTAGACTGTACTCCAGTATTTCCCATGTTAAAATCCTACTTTTCCTTCAAGACCTAACTTCCTAACCTAACCAGAAACCTTCCCTAAACCTTTCACTAAGAAATGATTCTCCATGCCTATGCTCCCCCCATCTTGAATCTCTCAGGCCTCTTGGTTTTATCTTTCTTATTCATTAAAATTGAGAGACTGTGTGACTGAGGTTGAAGATAGAACTGCTGCCTTGAAGCTTGAGGTTAGAAGACCTGGGTCCAATTCTCGTCTCTGACACATCCCAGCTGTGTGACCCCATGGGCAGATTGCTTACCCCCTCTCTGCCTTAGGCAACTCTCTAAGACCAGACATTACAAACGAGTTGCCCATCAGTAGAGGGAATTTTCACCTGGGAGTTCCCTATACTAATGAAATCATAGGACTGGGCCCCAAACCCCACCAGTGTACTTAATCATATTCTAACCTGCAATAGAGACAATTAGGTGTATGTCTAACCCATACCACTATACTATAAATCCCTTAGAAAACTCTACAGACTTGTGCTCTGCATAGACTAAGCATTTAATAAAGGTGGATCGAATGTGTTTTCTGTTGAGGACATATACATTTTGTGCCCAAGGTATGCTCATTTCAGAGCCTATATAGCAAGGAAAAATGTTTCTTGTAGAGGAATTAAGTGTTTTCCTGTGGCCGCTCCTTTTGCTTGAAAGGTTACAGATGGTTTCTCTCCTATCCACAATCTAAGTTTTTAGAGTTTTAAAGTTGGAAAATAAAAAAGCAAATTGTCCAGCGACTTGATATGCCATTGCAGGGATGTTCGCTTTGACGCCACGTTGCCCAGTGGAGATGCAGGTCACATGTGGGTCCCTCCCTCCCCTTCAGTCCCAGCACTGATTTTCACCCCTGTGGGACAGCACGACTATGGCCTGCTTGGATGACATGTCCCCTCCTCATGCTAGGAGTGACTACAGGACTTAGTGGAAAGGGCATTGCAGACATTGCCCCCTCCCATCTCCAAGCCCCAAAGCTCTCTTCCAGAGCTCTGAACCAGACAATTTCAGAAACGTGAACAAATAGGCTTTCCTTGGCTAAAGGCTCCAAGCACACTACTTCCTGTTGGCTACTGGGTAGACCAGCTGCCAGGCCTCAGAAAAGCCCTCTGTGCCTGTCTCCCCATCTGCCAAACAGGGCTAGCAATCATCCTCCCTCTCTTCCAGGATGCTGCAAGGATAAAGTGAGGTCTCCGAAGGGAAAGGACTTTGGGAAAACACAAACGCAATACAAACTACAGTAACACCTCAGGCACCCAGCAAAGTGGGGAAAGATGGGATGGGTCACTTAGTGTCATGTTTTCAGTCACCAAAGGTCGACCCATTGAGGCAATGAAGTGATGACCCCTCATAGCCTGTAGGGACTTGTTTCAGAAATGTTTCCAGGCTCATCTTATATTTGATCATTTTCAACATTCAGCACCTCCAAAGAAGCCCAGTAGGAGCACTCAGCTCAGATTACCTGAGAGAATAAACCTAGAGGGGAAAATGAGATCCTGTCTCCAAAAGTCACACTTGCTTCCAAAGTCGACAACAGCAGAAAGAAGACCGGCTCTGCAGTCAGGGGACCTGGGTTCAAATCCGACCTCTTACGCTTATTACCCTGTGGGACCTTGGGCAAGTCAGTTAACCTCCCTATACCTCAGTTTCCTCCTCTGTAAAATTAGAGGAGGTTGGACTAGATGGCCTCTGTGGTCTCTTCCAGCTTTAGAGCTATGATCTCTGATCTATGCTCTATCACATAATCATTGAGAAATAACCAGTATTTTAAAAATAGAGTCTGATTAGAAATGTAAGAAGCCAGAGGGAGTTGTGAAAGACAATGGGGCCATTAGACAGTACTTGTAGCGGAAAGAATGGTGGAGCTTTGAATCAGAGAGAACCTGGGTTGAAGTCCTGGCTCTGCCATTGACTAGCTGAGCGGTGTTGGGCATGTTTCTTCTCCTCTGCTCTGAGCCTCAGTTTTTTCCTCTGTAAAATAAGGGGGTTGAACTAAGTAGACTTTGAGGTCCCTTTCAGCTCTAGATCTGTGATCAGATGTGTGACCTTGGGCAAGTCACTTGGCCTCACTGGGCCGCGGTTTCCCCATCTGTAAAATGAAGGGGTTAGACTACTAGATGGTCTCTGAAGTCCCTTCCAGCTGGAGGTCTAGGATCCTATGTGTGACTAATGCACCAGTCACATCACTTCCCTGGGCCTCAATTTCCCAATATGTAAAATGAGGCGGTTAGACTAGATGACTTCAGAGATCCCTTCGAGCTCTAAATCTGAAATCCTTCAATTCCCAAGACTACATCCAGGCTGCAGGAGAAGGCCGAAACTTCCCAAAGTTCTTAGGAAATGAGAGGCTTTTTGTTGACCTAACTGGTGTCCTCCCAACAAACGCTTTGCCAAACTCACTGCTGGCATTCACTACTGGTTTTCCAGTCCAGCTGAGATTTGTGCACTGCCACAGGCAAAGTCTATTCCAAAGACTTAGGAGGCTTTTCCCTTGTTCCCACAGGCCTCTGACAGGCAGCCTTAGAGGGCAGCCCTTTGGGCCGACGCTCTGCCCTGGCTTCAGGCCTGCCATGGTTGTCTGGGTGCTAACTGGGGTGTTACTGTATTGCTGTTCGTCCATCAAGACACAATCTTTTCTCATTTACTCAAGCCTCAAGAAGCAGGATTTTGCTTTGGGGGAAGGAGCTCATCCAAGGGCACGAGACTGAAGCCAAAGAAAAGGGCAAAAGGCAAGCTCTTCTTCTTCTAGGGCACCTACCTCAGGTCTATGTGCTTCTATGCTTCTGCTCAGTAACTCTGAGGTCCAATGTTTGCTGATTCCAGGGTTTGCTCAGGCCCCTTCCCTTGGGGTATGTTTTTTTCTTGAAGGCCAGTAGACGCTTCAATAAGGTATGGAGGTCATGGTTCCTGAGCACCCATGACTGGGAGCCATGCTGGGACACTCTTGGGTGTAATGGCAGCTGCCCCAGCAGATCCAAAGGTCCTGGGACAGTAATCCCCCTCAGCCCTCCAATGACAGAATAAATCTGGGTTGGGAAGGAGGGAAAGAGGGACCTGAGCATGGAGTCTCATGAGCCAGAAGGCCTTATCACCAAGTAGACCATAAGGGGGATGAGGACAGGGAGGAGCCTGGCCATGTTTTCCCTTCCCCTCCAGAGCTTTCCTTTGAAGAATCGAGCATACAGGTCTAGACTTGGCTCTCCATCTAGCTGACTCCCATGTTAGGCTCCTGAAGGTCACCAACAGGACCTGGGCAATTACAGAGGCATGATGATCCAGTAGAAAGAGCATTCCCACTAGGAATCAGGGAACCTGGGTTCCAGCCTTGGCTCCCCTACTTGGTAGCTGTGTGACCTTGGGCAAGTCACTTAGCGTCGCTGGCTCTCAGTTTCCTCCTCTGTCAAATGGGCATCATAGTACCTTTCCTCAGATGAGGTAACAGATGTGAAAGCATTTTGGAGCATTAAAAGCTTACTATCTCAATGCAAGGTATCACTCATTTTGACCCCACTAATTCCAAATCTGGGATAATTTGAGGGGGGCTGGGCTGAAGTTTGCCTTTGCACTGTTCTGTGAAGAGGAGGAGTTGCTAAGCAAATTAAAAATGTGCACAACATTGCAAAGGGTATGTGTAACCTGCTCAGGAGAACAAAATGTTTTTAAGGACATCGACACATTAAGTGTTTGCATGCAAATGGATGATGCTAATTAAAAATGAGTTCATTATTTTTTTTTTCCATTCGGTAAAGCAGGCCCCGCTGAACTTCTACTTGAAAACACTGTTAGTAACCTTTTGTGACTATGTTATGACTTAAGATCGAAAAGTAGCTAATGTCTGTAGCAGCAAAGAACAAAGAGCAAACTGAGGAACCAAGATTCTGTTTCAACTCAAATAGTGAAGGATAATCATTTGTTTTAAAAAGCCTTGGAGGGATGGAATTGGACTGATGGAGAGATCGGCTGCCCTGAGGTCGTGGAATGGAAGGAGAGTGAGTGGAAGCTCTGGAACAATAGCCACGAGCTTATGGGCACCAACGGCTTTAGTCAACACAGAACAAAGGATTATCTAATGAGTGGACTCACTCATTGTTCTTTTCTATTGCAGACAGCAGTTTGGTTATTAACTATGGCATGTGTACTGAAAGGTATTAAAAATCGATTCCTGAAAAGATGTCTATAATCAGACCTTTCCCTAATTCAAACTGGCCTTGCAGCTGGTCTGAATCAGGTGAGGCTTTGCTGTAGATCTCTAGGTCCCAATGGCCTCCAGCAGCAGAAGTCTGAATATAGATGGGGAGGGTGGGGGGAGGGGCAGGGAGGAGGAGTTTGTTTCGTGTCCTCCAAGAAACACTTACCTGAGCATGAATTCTTGGGGGAGGGAAAAAGGGGGAAAATATGACTCAAATATTGGAAAAAAATGGTCCCTGGACTCAAATGACTGTTTAAAGAATCATAGACTCCCTTTGGGATCACTTCACTTCATTTCTGCTACTCATTTTTATCATCAATTACTGGACTGAGTAATGAGAATGGCTTCTCTAGAGACTTTGCTCCATGGTGGGAGAGGGGAAGGAGAAAGGGAAAAGGACCAGGGAATGCAATTCAATCACAAACATGTTACCCAGAAACTCAAGGAAAGCATCATTCATTATGTGTGACAAGAAAGGCACAGTTGCCGAATAGTTTTCAAAGAATCCAACAAACACTCTTTAGACTAGACATGGCTCGGAAGAACATCACCGAGCTGAAAAAGGAAAGGGCACACAATGCACAGCAACGAAAGGGCAATTAGCTTAGTCGTAGCAGGCCTTGGCCGTACCCTAGATCTTAACACTCTCTGTTCCATACACGTTGTAGCCTTCTCTGTAAGTGGCGTAATTCTGGGTGCTGGCGGCAGGAGCAGGCTTAAAGTTTTGAGTGTTCTTCGTGAGTTTCATGCGTTTGGATTCCGCTCGGGATTTGTAGCAGAACTCTATCAGAGCCACCATCATGGCCAGCCCCAGGCCTCCAACAAGGATATAGAATACGCCGGCCACGTTGCTCAGACTCAGAGCGCTGGTCTTGTCCTAAGAGAAATGGACAATGTGATCAGTTGGTGAGAAAAATCACAGGCAGTGGGACATCATCATGCTTTGCAACAGTTCAGGGCTGTCCTATGCTGTCAAGATAACTAAACACAGGCATAGATGGTATGGCTCAACCCTGGCAACTGGCTCATGTCATGCAATGAGTAGATTATGCTTCCATGGACTGGTATGATCCCAGGGGTCTACCACCTCAAAAAATATGTTAAAAGCACAACCCCCTGACAACTAGCTTTAGGAACCAAAGAGTAAATGGAAGCATAATTCATCCCTTTGCCAGCCTCAATAAACACCTATTGTCAGAGTTCAGTCATGACATCTCTTCATCTCTTTCTTTCTTTTTCTTTCTCTCTTTTTTCTTTCTTTCTTTCTTTCTTTCTTTCTTTCTCTCTCTTTCTCTTTTTCCCCCTCTCTCCAAGTAACACTTTTCATTTGGGAACCTAAAGTATTCTTTTCCTTCTCTACCCTGCAGTCCTTTCCCCCTCTTCTCCATGAAGCACTATATCTATCAGTCCCCAAAGCAATGGGTGAGAGTATTAGAATTTCCTAAAACTCTGAGCTGGGGACATTCTTTGCCAGGGTCTTTTATATCAGTGTTTGCTCCACTTCTTTCTCAGTGGTTGAGAGATCACTCTAGGACTAGCTTTGATTAGGGTGTGAAGCTTCTCTGCAATAGAAGTTAGTTTGTCAACGTCCTCCCAAGAGCTGCAGGGGCCTAGTAGGAGGCCCCTTTAGTCCCTGATTGGCTCCATTTACAAATCAGGGAACATTTCTAGGAGGCTGGTGATTTAAAAAAATACCAGCTCCTTTTAAAACTTGGATTTCAGTGAATGTCAAGGACAATCTTTAAAAATACTAAACTGATCATAAGCTTTCTGTATGCTAATTTTTAAAAATGAGGAAGACGGTCAGTTACTTTCAGGTCAGACTGCAAAATTTGACTAAGCTAAGACTGCATGAGAAAGCAAAACCTGGATTGCTGAATAATGGAAAGGAAAAAAAATTGCTACCTGGACCCCACCTTCAAGGTAGGACTGACCAAGGGAGGGAGGAGGGATTTTCATTGAAAAAGTAGCATTTTGTAATCTGTTTAGAGGGAATTGTAACCATTTTGCTACTGGATTCATCAGAATGATTATTACCCCAGTGGATTAAATTCCCTGTTTTAGCTATAAGGCAATAGGGAGCCATCAGGGATGCTGAGCAACAGGAGGAACATAGCCAATCCTTGGGTCTTTAAGGCAATTAAAGTTAAATGGGAAAGATTATACATTTGTATGACCATATCCACGTTTCTATTTCTTAGATGCTAGTCCTATACCTATTTGCCCTGACACAAAGGCCAATTGAAATTGGACTCTATGTGAAGGAGGATGGAAAATATCCCTATAAGCAACCCTGTGACTCATTGCTCATCTAGGTAGGAGAAGTGATAGTTTAAGTTGAGGAAGTAATTCATAATATATGCCACTTACAGCAACTTCTCAATTTTAGCTTGGCTCCTCCCCTGCCCAACCACCCCACCCCCCCAATCTCCTCACCCCAATCCCACTATTGGATTTTCATATGTGTTCCTTGACATGACCCCTATAAGCTGTGGCAACAAGAGTTCTGAATTTCATATAACTGAGCTCCCAGGCAATTATGCCATTTATGGCTGTGAGACATAGAGCTACAGTAGCAAAATGGTTCAGTGCATAGGGGAAATGAATGTTGGCGTTTCATGAAATGAATTAACCAATCCCACAATATTAGTTTAAAGAAAGTAAAAAGAAAAAAAAAACGGAAACTCAAAGGAAAAGAAAAACTTTCTTGGGGAGCAAAGGGATAGAGGGGTGGGGTGAGGGAGAGGCGGGGAAGAGTGTTTCATGCTTATCAATGTGATGTTAATCCTGACGATGTATACCCTCAACGAGCATGCGGCTAGACCCTAAAAGCGTTCCGAATAGCTTTGGAAGTGAGAAATGGGACAGACTTGGTGGTCTTCGAGAACCACCCAGGTGCTGGACTTGATTCAACAGCAGCTGGAATGAAGCTGATTCATGAATTCTTCCAGAGACCAGTCTGGTTTCCCGATTTGAGGGTGGGGCCAGCACAATATTAGAATAACCAAAAGTACTTACAACTTACAAAGTCTCTGATACTGGAAGAGAAAAAAAAAACTGTCGTGATTGGTTCTTTTTTTTTTGTGATTTTGGAATTGTTTTTCCTTGAGCCTTTAAAATGTAAAATACACTGGAAACCCCTTAGAATATACTGTGGGTCAAATCATGGCCTTTCTCCAAAAGAACTGGCATAATGCCGCCAGCCTGGTGTGATCCGGTTGGTCCCCAAGGCTCATTCTTGTTCCATTGCTTCAAGAGTAGCATTATAAGGGGGTCCCATTGTATTGAGGTAGGGTTATGTATGTTTGTGCTCGTGTGTGCATGTGCATGTATGTGCATGTGTGTGTGCATGTGCATGTGTGTGCATGCGTGTGTGCATGTATGTGTGTGTGTGTGCGGGTGTTGTTTTGGGAAAGCCATTTCAGGGGGAATCAAATAAACAGTGGGTCAAACTGCGATTGCTAATCAGTACAAAAAGACCGCCAGCGACTGACCTTACTCCCGGAGTCCTTGGCTCCGCACTCCCCCTTATCGTACCACCATTTGTTTTTCAGCTTGTCTAAGATGCCTTGTTCACTGAGTTTCAATACTGCAAGGTTTACAGGCGTTCTTCACGTGGGAAATAACATAAATAACATTATATTATGTTATTTTATGTTATTCAAGCTTCAAACTACTTTAAAACTATAGAAAGCGATAAAGCAGGGAGCCCTGGCCACGGTCATTTTAGACACTGCAGGCAACCTGAGCATTTTTACCTTATCAAACTTTACACTAGAGCATCTCTATATTTACCAGGGCCTGCCCATATCGCTTTGAGTAATCGGCACACACTGTTAAATAACGAGGGTAGAAAAACAAGGCAGTCACTTATTGGGGTGGGCTCTCTCTCCCCGTGGATGCAATTGTCTGACTGCCACTTACTGCGAGTTGGGTTTGATCTAACTGGGCATCTTGTTGGACTTCCAGACAGAAAGCATTTGGGGGCAAGGGAAGTAGCTGAGGAGAACAATGAGAAGGGAGTCCACATTACAGACAGAAAAGCAGAATGCAATAGATCAGACATTGTTGTTGTCATCGTCATTGTGTCCTCGTTGTCATCCCCCTCTTAAGCCATGTGAAGATAGCGGCTGAGGAAGTTCATTGAAACATTCATTGGAGAGGCCTGAAAAGGCCGTTAAGTCTTTGTTAATACCCCATGTATCTCTTGCCCCAAGGCACACCTAAGAGTACACACCTCTGTTGGTATCCTCCTTTTAGGGCTCATTGTGGGGTGGAGGTGACCCTGGGCTTTCAAGGGCACTGCCTGAGGAATTCCTACTAAGCTGTAAAGGTTTCTGTTCCAGGCTGAACCCTGGACTGTATGTCTGGCAGCTGAGAACCAACCTGGTTAAGTATGCAGAGGCTTACCACCAGAAATGGGGTGGGGGGGATAGGGCATCAAAACCAATTTTTTTTTCTTATAGAAACTCATGAAACTTGTCTGCTAAGGCCTGGAGGGGTTGGCCTTCCTGTGGGTGGTGGGAAGATTCAAGATCCAGGTTTTTGAAGCATCAAGGTAAATGTTGTACATGTGGCAACATTCTAGATATGCCACTCGTCCCTCTAGGTTACAAACGGGGGAACATGTTAGTCTGGTGAAAAGAGAAAACAGAGGGGCTAGACTCTGGATAGCCTTCTAATTTCTATGGCTATAGGACTGTAGCTGAGGTGCCTCCAAAGACACAGTTCATCCTTGGCCGTTGAAATGGCCACTTTGGATTCAAAGGCAAACCACTTGTGAGGCAAGCGACTGATAGCATAATACCAAGTAGTGCCAAGGACACTGTTGATTCCAGGGCTGTGTGGAGGAGCTAGGTGGCCTCTGCATGTGTCTCTAGTAGTGGGGGCCTCTTTGTGCAAAGAGACTGGGCAAAGTCCTCAAAGGTAAATTTTCTAGGCCCCATGTCCCCTCCAAATGGGCAAGAAGGTCATTTGCTGCCCCCAGTCCATCAGATGCTTGGGTGGGCCTGTCCCTGCCCTGGGGTAACTGACATTATCTCTGGGATTATTTTCTCATCTGACAATGACTGTGATGATTCTTGTCCCCTGTCTTCTCTCTAGGGAAGCTGAATGTTCAATGAGCCCAACTCATTGAGAATAGAGTTGCTTGGGTAAAAGGGCATTAGAGAAACAAGCACAGTGTTAGCTTATTATAAGGCAAAGTCAAAATAAGGAAACCAGTAGGAATTAAACAACTATTACATAGTCTGAATCATGAAAAAATATCATCAGCTGATGGTATCCTGACCAGCCCTGGTACCATAACTAACCGGCCCACTTACTCTCTATGGGAGATGACAAGGGTCACTATGGACATATCCCATAATGCTCTTCCCATCTTACAAATAAGTCTGACCAATCATCCTTTTTTGACCAATGCCAATCCTGCCACAGGCACAGAGAGCAGGCCTCTGGAGCTACCCTACTCACTGAGCCTCCTTGCCTCTTTCCCACCATCACCATCATAAGAGGGAGCAACTTTGCCTCCTCTAGTACCACTTTGCATGTGTAATGTGGCTTCTTAATTGAGGACCCTTAAGATAGTGGCAGGTTGATGACACAGGCTATTGTTGGATACTGGAGCCTGCATTTCATCATACAACTGGGAAAGTCTTTGGGGAGACTTCCCTTAAGTGCCCAGTGGCCAGGGTCTTTTGAATTGAGAAGCAGGAGGTAATTGATGAGGGTGCTATATCGTATGTAAAGCATTATGGGATGCCCCGAAGGAAGCTTGAAGTTCCATTATGATATTATCTGGGGCTGAAAACTAAAGGACTCAGGAGAACCCTTAATGCTGGGCCAGGTAACCTCTGATACTGATGTCTCTTGGGGCCCCCTGAGTCTTTGGTGTCTGGCCCATCTTCACTACTCTCAGACACATGTATTTCTGTCTGCCCCTCTTTATACAATAATCTCTTGCACATCATGACATTCCCCATCGCGGTTTCAATATATAGCGGGTTGGCATTAGAAATTAGATGGGAATTTTTTGGGAATCTTGTGGAAGGCGCAGACGACACATGAAAGCCAGCAGATGACACAGAAAAAGTTTAGAAACTCAGAAGTGCATAAAATATATGTATAGTATTGTATAATATCAACCTATTTGATCATTTAATACCACAATAATTCAGACTTCTTCTCTGGTACAAAGGGAGGGCCAAAAACTTCTACACAGATTTTCCAGATCGAGAGGGTACAGTTCTCCTAACCCCCGCAATGTGGAAGGGACAATTGTATTGTTCTTTTTCCTCCTTTTCTCTTCCTTTCTTCTCCTTTCTCTTTCCCCCATTTATTTTGCCTGTCTATGCTTTGGGCTGGGTCTACACAACCTAGGGCTGGTGGGCTTATCGGGAGGTGTGTCTCTCACCCCTTCTGGGCCTCATTTCAGTACCTCTCTCCAAACTCTTGACATTTCCTCTCCCTCTGCTCCAAGGTATCCTGGACCTTCATGGCCTTACTTTGGTTGGCTCAGGTTTCCTAATAGTGATTATCACTCTGCCACATTCCCTTTGCTTCAAAATTATCCCTCACTGCTCCTCTTTGCCAATCAAAACTCCTACTGTCTTGATTTGGGTGGTCTCAGCCAGGTGTCAGCAAGGAAGCGCTCTGTTTGCTTAACGCTATTTCCACGAAGTGGTGAATAACTACTTGACAGGGAGTAGTGGCACTCAAAAGAATTATCTGTTAATTCGAAGGCTCACAGGAGCCTAGATCTAGAGGGAAAGGACCTTAGGGGTCATCAAGTCCAACTGCCTCATTTTACAGATGAGGAAACTGAGACCTAGGGAGGTAGAGCGACTTGTCCAGGGTCACACAGTTAGTTAAGTGTCTGAGGCTAGCTTTTAACTCTGGTCTTTCTAACTCCTGCCTTGCTGGAACGTGCGGAAATTCTTCTGAGAAGACGAGGCCTTCCTGGTGGCCCTTGGCCCACTTGGCTCCCCTCTTCTCTAACTGGAAGGTTGCTCGCCCTTGCCTTGGGTCAGTTCAGTGACTCCGTGTGGGATTGCCTCCACAATGGCCTCTCAGAAGGTGCCGAGTCCTGCCTGAAAGCACTGAGACCCACAACTGACATACAGTGGGTCGTTACATTGCCATTGCTGACAAGCACCAAAGGCCACCGGAATTATAGCTTTTGAATGGAAAAAAAATACCCCCCCAATCAAGTCCAATCCATTTCAGAAAACATCACAAAGGCAGGCAAAGGAGAGCATGGATAGGTACACTTAAGGAGGCCAGGATGGCTGCCAAGAAAACAAACAGAACCTGCTTTCAAAGCCAAACCTCCTACAATTGTATGCCTCACTGGGGGCAGGGGCAGGGACAAGGGGAGCCTCACGAAATTCTCAACACACCGTTAACCTTGCTTGCTCCAGATTGTACGATCCCTACTACAAAGTCACACGAAGGCTTTTCTTTTGCCCAAACTACCCAACTCAAGCCAAAGCCTACTGTTTGAAATTTAGAATGATAGACTCAGGGTTGGAAGGGACCTCAGATGTCATCTTGGCCAACCCCTTCATTTTACATATTGGGAAATTGAGGCCCAAGGAGGGTGAAGTGACTTGTCCAAGGTCACACATGGGATCCTAGATGTAAAGCTGGAAGGGCACTCAGAGACAATCTAGACCAAACCCTTCATTCTATAGATTGAGAAGCTGCAAGCCAAGGAGATGAGGTGACTTGACTAGAATCACACATAAGACTTTAGAGGCCATGTAGTCCAACCCCCTTATTTTACAGGTAAAGAGACTGAGGCCTAGGGAGGTGAAGGTCATGTATAGGATCACAATTGTAGAGCTGAAAGGGACTTCAGAGGCCAGCTAGCCAAATTCCCTAATTTTACAGGTGAGGAAACTGAGGCCCAGAACTGAAGCTATCTGACCAAAGAGGCCAGATAAGAAGCCAGGTGCTCTTCCTCTAGAGCTGTCATGTCCCATTTTCACACCTTTGCCCAATAACTCTACAGTGGCAGCTCCGAGAGGACAGGGGCCAGGCCTGTTCTAAATCTTGTCCTTCCTCTGGCCCCCTATTTGGTGCTGATTGAACTCCATGCCTTTCCAATCTTGACCCTGTTGTCAGGATTGATTACAAAGGCTTACTTGTCAGCCCAGGGGCAGCAGGTGAGGGGATTGAGGCAATAGGAAGGTTAAACAACTTTCCTCAGGCCACACAGCAAATTATTGGGTAAGACCTAAGAGGCAGTGAGGCCTCATGTACTCCCATATAATGAGAACTCTCACTTTTCTACTACTCCAAGGTTTTCCAAGTACTGTCCTCGAAATTAACTTATGATGTAGGCAGTTTATTGATGATTAATTTGCCCCATTTCACAAAGGGGGCAGTAGAGACTCAGAGAGGGGAAGGAACTTGTCCGAGTTCACAAAGTTGCAAATGCCTGAGTCAGAATGTGAACCCAGGTCTCCTGACTCCAAGTCCACAATAGCACCACCAAATCCTAGGTTCTGTGCTCTCCAGAAAAAACACTTCTTCCGGAAGTCAGGAATGTTCCTATAATGCCTTTTCTTTGGGATTATCCCTGACCTAATAAACTCTTAGCCTAGCAAGGGAACATCTCACAGCTGAGATCTCTTGGTGCCATTACCTGAGAAAACTCCAGCGGGATATTTTGAAGAAATGACCACAGGCCCTTCGGAGAGTGAGGAAGCATTCTGAGATTTAGAATGGTACTGGATAAAGTTGTCCAGATTCTTTTCAAGAAAATTATTTGGGCAGTCATTCACTAGACAAAGTTTACTGCAAAATTCTTGCTTAATAGAGATTTCCTAGAGAAAGATATTGAATAAGGACAGGCTGGCAGGATAGACTACATACATGCAGGGTGACTTTTGGCTCCCAAACACCTCCTCCATTAACTTGCTATAGTGCCTATAACTTCTTCCATTAGAATTTCATTCCTTGGATTGTTTCCTGTTAAAAAGCACGTTCCCAAGACGATGTGAGGAAACTAATATATAACTGTCTAGAAAGTTATGCAATGTTCTTTCACCTTCAGAACTGATTTTTAGAATCTTCAGAGAGAGGCAAGAATCTTTAAGCAGAGAACTACCATGCAAAATCTGTGAAGGGTTTCTGTGAAGGGGGAGGTGGTCGTTAAATGTAGATGGACTCTGGGCAGAAGGGAGGGCAAGGACCTATTCACTGTTAAGTATGAGAGCCAGTCGGGAAAACCAAAACATATCTTAAGGGCATATTGAGTTTTCTATGATTGTGGGACACAGTTATTGGCTGGCATGAGGTAGCTGGTAACCATGTTAGCTTGGCTTTCTTTTCATTTGATCCATTTGGGGAATAAGAGTGGAGAGGGCTCTTTGCTCTGGCAGCTTGACTGGCAAAACTAGCCATGACCCAAAGGTGGATGAAGCCCTAAGTGAAAGAGTTAGGGTGACTTATGGCCTCCTCTGATACTTTATCATGGCACACAGGTGACTCTGGGAGTTCTGCCAGGACAACATGAGCTCTGGCAGCTAAAAAAGCACAGGCCTGGTGACAGACCATATGTTTGGGATCTGAAGTCCAGCCATGAAAATTTGGAGAGGCTCATTACCAGTTTGGCTACAGGTTGCTGATTTCATTTTCGTTTTTGCCACAACAACTCTCAAAGATCATCTTCTAAGTCATAGTGGAGTTGTGATCTGTACCAGTGGAGGGAATACTGACACTGGGGAAATAAGAAATGCTTGACATTTTGAAGAAGAGTGATTTAAGACTAAAGTGACCAGAATCTTGCCACACTTAGATACTTGTTGCTCTAATAGCCAAACCATGCTTTTGGTGGCAATGCACAGGCAATGCCAGTGGCATTTTTTATTGTCTAGAAGCTTCAAAGTGAGTTCAAATTAGGCCTGAAGGACATGTGGGTTAAACTGAGTAGTGATTAAACTCAGCAAAAGTTAGCCAGTAAGAAATCTATTTGTTTCTAGATGGATATTTTATTATTTTTTTCTCCCTGTGGCATTTCTTTTGTTTCTTCATTTGTTATAGCGATCAGAAACAATATTGATACTTTAATAAACTGTTTCTTCTTCTTCTTCTTCTTCTTCTTCTTCTTCTTCTTCTTCTTCTTCTTCTTCTTCTTCTTCTTCTTCT
>NW_020944374.1:1722423-1771956 GCF_900497805.2 Vombatus ursinus | reverse complement strand
CTTCTTCTTCTTCTTCTTCTTCTTCTTCTTCTTCTTCTTCTTCTTCTCCTTCTTCTTCTCCTTCTCCCAGAAAATAAAGGGTACCAAGTAGATTACATAGCTTAATTTCTTCCATATTTCAATCATCCATACTTAGGGCTAAAGGAACTGCAAAAACTGTGCCCTGTAATTCAGGGTACTACTGCTACTTGGTGACAATGATCCAAATTGCGGGAATAGTCTCTAGAAGCAACCAAGCAGGCTTTAGGACATGTCTTATGGATTCAACATGATTTTGGTAATGTAAATTTTATGTGGGCGGGGGGGGACGAGAAACAGGCAATAATGATATCAGAGAAACTGAGATTCTTGAAAGGTAGCCAGGATATTTCCCCCTTGCAAAATTATACTTTCTTTTGGAAAAATAAATGAAAGATATTTAGAACAAAAAAATCCCCTAAACTTATTTTCGAGAAAGTCAAAAGTAATACACGGTAACAAGATACCTGTGACACAACAAAAAGAAGTTTAAAAAGTTTTATTTCGAAGATAACCTGAGTAGTGAATAGCTTGGAGCCATGTCAAATTCTTTGCTATAACAAAAAATGCCAAGAGAGTAATTTAAAAATGTTGGGCTGTCTTGCAAGGAAAAGCAAGAAGAGAAATGTGGGCCATGGTAATTCATCATCAAAAAGAGTCTGCCAAAGAATCCAGTGATCCTGGAAGATGCCTGGAGATGCAGTGTCTCCAGAGGACCTTGAACTACAGAAAATGGAGCTGAAGCTGACAAAGTTGGTATGGAGAGTGACAGATTTAAGGACATAAAGGGGGCAAGTGGGAAAAGAGAATATGAGGAAACAATGATACAGCCAGTGTCTGCCAAGACCACTTGGAAAGATTTCAACATTATTTACAAGAGGACAACATCTCCAGCTCCTGTTGGGTACCTTCCATAAAGTAGCTCAGACATATGACATCAAGGTAGGTGATTATCCTTACTGTCATCAGGACCACGTCGCTCAAGGGGTATCCAGTGCGCGTGTGTGTGTGTGCGTGCATGTGCACATGTGTGTTTTCGGGTCATGTTTCTAACAGTATATTTAAAGATGCCATATTTGAAAGGTTTAGCTTGAAGTCTGAATGTTTTTAAAAGGATGTTATTGCCTTAGAGCTTTAACACAAATAATCTATGGCCCAACCAAATTGCAATAACATTGGAAGGGATGCTGCACTTAGAGTCTGAACAGCTGGGTGAAAGTTCAAGCTCGGCCACTTACTTGTTATGTGACCTTGGGCGGGTCACCTTCATGTCTCTGAGGCTCTGTTTTCTCATCAATAAAATGAAAGCAATAATCTGTGTTCTGCCTGCCTCACTGGCTTGTGGGGGTCAAATGAGGTAAAGGATATGAAAGCATATTGCAAATGGTAAAATATTACATGAGTGTAAGCTAAGTTTAAAGGGAGACCATGGAGGGAGGCAGGAGGGAAGCAATGGAGCTTACATTCTACTGGGGGACATGATATATACATCAAATATAAGGCATTTGTGAAGGGCTTGGGTCCTCATAACTGGGAGTGGTGTGGGGAAGGCTTTCCAGAGAAGGCAGCATCTACATTGAGCCTTGAAGTAAGAAAAATGAATGGATGAAGCATTTATTAAGTGTTTACTATGTGCAAAAGCCCCAGTGGGGCTTTTAAGTTAAGCACCAAAGGTGCAGATAGAGGAAGATGGTTGCTGCAGCTAAGGAACTCAGATTCTAATGGGGAGGAGACAATACATAATCAATAATGACATTGAATCATAATGAATAATGCACACGGGATGTCCCAGAAGTCGTAGTGCAGTTTGAAGCTCTCAACAGATGTCTATAAAATGTTGACGGCCTTTGGTGGAAAGAGGGAAGTTTGGAAGGTGGAGGTTATTCCTTGACACAGCCTGCTTTTATCTTACTTCTATTTTCTATTGTGTCCCTGAATGGAATGGAAAAGAACGTGCATCGATCTGAGAAGTTACAAAGACAACTTGGACAAGATGTTGAGCTTGAGATGCCTATAAACTAATGACTCGTGTTTCCCTTAATGCCCAACTATAGAGAGTAATTCAATTGTATTGTTAAATTTAATTCAGTTAAATTCAACAAAAAGCAAGATGCAAACACATCTGTATGGAGGAGGATGGTGGAAGAATATTAGTGATATCACCTCATAAAACAGCAAACAGAAACAGAAGCAAAAGTAAGGCTAAGGTAAGTTTGGCATGAGACTCAACTAAGCCACATCATCCCACCAGTACTCATAGATGATGCTGGTAGGAGGACAACAAGCAGAAAGATTTGTTAATGTTACTGTAACTATTTTTATGATCAGTGAAAATGGAAGCACCACATTTGATTCCTATCATCTGAGTCCTAGAGGGAGAAATGACAATTAATAATGGCACTTGGGAAGAGTGACTGGACCTGATCAATGCACACTGAGGAAATCTGGGCTGGAGTTAAAACAACCTTCAAAACATCAAGGGATCATTTTACAAATTATCTTGGGAGGGGCAGCTAGGTGGTGCAGTACACAGAGCACCGGCCCTGGAGTCAGGAGGGCCTGAGTTCAAATCTGGTCTCGGACTAGACACTTGACACTTACTCCTGTGTGACTCTGGGCAAGTCACTTAACCCCAATTGCCTCGCCAAAAAACAAAAAACAAAACAAATTATCTTGGGGCAGAGAAGATATCAAAAGGATGCAAAAAAATGATGGATGATGAAAATGTCAAAAAAAGGAGGTAGATAGGATGTCAATAACTACCAGTCCATACTTTCTCATCTTTAGAAAATCTATGAGAATGATTTACACAATAACTACATTTTCAGGGTATCCTTGATGGAAAGATGAGAAGGGAACAAGCATGCTTTTCCAAATGATTCTCTGCAGCAGATCAGATCCTTACTCATTTACCTGACTGAAAGGTATGGAAAAAACAAGAACCTATTATATTTGTTTTTTATTGTTTATCAAAAAGAGACTTGGTGGATCAAAATACAGCTTATAAAGTCCTCCCTTGTGTATGTGTTAAGATGATACAAAGACTCTCTCATGTGCATATGTTAAAACCATAGAAGATGAGTAGGTTCAACAACTCTCTCATTATTACTATGAAGTAAGGCATAAAACAGGGAGATGTATACTCACCAAAGGTGTCTGCCACTGTTATGGTGGCCCAAATGGAAGAGGGATCTCCCCTTAGATGATAACATCTTCTAGAGGCTCTTGTTTAGAGGTTATATTGTGCTAGTTGCATCAAACCCCTAAACATTATAGGGCTCCCTCATTGAGATCCATGATTACTGTGAAGAGATCAGCTTAACAATCTATACACAAGAAACTAAATGGATGAAAAACACCTATTATACATACTAAGGCATGCATTTGGATAGCTAGTCCACCGAATGAGGTCATCAGTACCTGTAAGATGGATAAGTAGGTTTCAGGATTGAATGGAGGAACAGGGTAGGCTGAACTGCATTTAGCAAATGGAGCACTGTTTTTAATCATGTCTCTGCTCCCTGGTGCACAAGCTAATCTTTTTTTTTTTTTTAAGACAAATGTCCTCCCAGTGATGCTCTCTGTGGTTATGAATCTTAGACCACCATATTAATGTCCAAAGAACCAAAGTTGTAAGTGATCCAAAGGGCAATGGAGAGACACATGATGGGCACAAATAGGTTATAGCACATTTCCAGCAATGAGCTCTGCAGAAGAAATGCCATAAGGGCTATTATTCCGGAATTATCCTATAATAAAATGAGAGTGGATGGTCTTTTATTGAGAACAAGGGATAACCAGTACTCATGAAATGGAAAAAGGCCTAGAGGAATTTCTCCAGAATGTTGGGTGGACCCTCTGTGGAAAGATCTATTTGAGAACATGGACCAGCATGAGAAGGAAAGGATGAGACAGTAGAGGTAGGACATTTGTTAGTGAGATCACAGATCCATTGAATAATTCAATTCAATTCAACAAATATTTATTATTTTCTATGTTAAGATGAGAAATTAGGATAGCAAGGCAGTGCAGTGGATAGAGCTCTGGCCCTGGAGTCAAGAGGATCTGAGTTCAAATGTGGCCTCAGACACTTACAAGCTGGGTGATCCTAGGCAAGTCACTAAACCTCGTTTACCTCAGTTTCCTCATCTGTAAAATGAGTGGAGAAAAAAATGGCAAACCATTCCAGTATCTCTGCCAAGAAAACCCCAGATGGGGTTATAAGGAGTCAGAGACTACTGAAACATCTGAACAATAATAACAACAAGATGAGAAAACATTTGTGAATGTTGAAAATTAGCCCCAGCTTTTCTGGTGGCTTGTGCTGGCCCTGCTCTCATTTGGCTCTGCTGGGCTCAGTTGGGTTCCTAAAATTTTAGGAATCACAGACCAGTCTGTAACAACTAAGTGGAGCCCGTGACATTTGTAAACGAGCTTTGGCGGGCTCTTATCCTAAGGAGAATCCCTTCTTTAGTTCTATCATTTCCCCTAAACTGATTTTTCAGTTATATGAAGTAGATCCTGTCACACCCGGTATAATCTAGGCCTGAGACAATGCCTTTACAGAACATCTGGACCTCATTCAATCACAGGCTCCCAGTTCTAGAGCTGGAAGGGATCTCAGAGGCCATCTAGTCTGCCCCTCCCCCCTCATTTTACAGAGGAAGAAGCTGAGACCCAGGGAGGTGAAGTCACTTGGGCAAGGTCACACAGTTAATAAGTGGTAGAGGTGAGATCTGTGCCTTGGTCCTCTGCCTCCAAATCCATTGCTTTAAAAAAATTTTTTGTTGGTGTTTTCTGTTTCTTACATCACCATGGTATCCAAGGTATCCCACCCCCTTCCCAAGAGCCAACCCATATGGCAAATAGTATTTTTCCATTGTCTTTTTTTTTTTTTTTTTTTTTGCTACGCAATGGGGTTAAGTGACTTGCCCAGGGTCACACAGCTAGTAAGTGTTATGTGTCTGAGGCCGGATTTGAACTCAGGTCCTCCTGACTCCAGGGCTGGTGCTCTATCCACTGCGCCACCTAGCTGCCAACTCCATTGCTTTTTTAATGTACTGTGTTGCCTCTATTGACTGTCCTCATTTGATAAAGGAGGAAATAGCAGAAAGATTTCTGAACATTGAAACGTCAGTCATTTTTAGAAAGGAAAGTCAGTTGATTGTGCAAGTTGGCACTGGAGCGATCCCTTCCTGGCTCCCACTTCCCTGGCCCCTCCCCACCCCCAGTTCCACTGCTTTGTATCCCCAGCACTTAGCACAGTGCCTGGCACATAATTAGTGCTTAATAAATGCTTGTGGACTGAATGATTCCATCTTCTTGGGGTCACCAGGAGAACTCGAACCTGCCTCGGTTTCCAGCAGCCTGCTAAATAACTTCCCTGCAAGGCTGTGCTATCATCTCAAACTCCGTATGCCTAGAAGCAAACTTCTCCTCTTTCTCTTAAAACTAGCTTACCCCCACCTCGACTTCCCTGTTCCTGTCAGGGCCATTAGTCACCTGGTCAGTGTCACCTTTGAGTTCTCTGTCTTTTTGGTCCTCCCCACCCAACCAATCATCAAGTCCTATCTAGTCCGTCTTCAATATGTCTCCTGTTTCCTCCTTTCCATTCCCTCGGACAGCACCTTAGTTGAGTTCCCTTATGGAAGGCTAGGTGGTACAGTAGATAGTGCTGGACCTGGAGTCAGGAAGACCTGAATTTGAATCCTGCCTCAGACTCTTACTAGCTGTGTGACTTCTTTCAGCCTCAGTTTCCTCATCTATAAAATGGGGATAATAAGAGTACCTACCTCAGAGAGTTGTTATGAAGATCAAATGAGATAATATACAGGGAATCTCAAAAGTTTTCTTTCAGGTCTAAGTGTAAAAGCTTTGGGGACAACATAAAATATATTGCAGATCTTAAAGTACTATAGAAATGTTGTTCTTGTTCAGCCATCTCAGTTGTGTCTGACTCTGTGACCCCGTTTGGGGTTTTCTTGGCGAAGATACTGGAGAGTTTGCCATTTCCTTCTCCAGTTCATTTTACAGATAAGGAAACTGAGGCCAGATTTGAACTCAGGAAGATGAGTCTTCCTGACTCCAGGCCTGGCACTCTATCCACAGCAGCGCCACCTAGCAGCCCTATAGTAATGTGAGCTGGTATTATTTCTAGCTAGATGTCTCAGTGGATAGAGTGCTGGGTCTGGAGTCAGGAGGACCTTAATTCAAATTTGCCCTCAGACATTCATTACCTGTGTGCCTCTGGGCACATCACTTAACTTCTGTTTGCCTAATCCACTGGAGAAGGAAATGGTAAACCACTCCAGGATCTTTGTCAAGAAAACCCTATATGGGGTCACAAAGAGTCAGAACGAACAACTGAACAACAGAACAACAATAAATTATTTCTTATCACCTCACCCTAGACTATGGCATTAACCTCCTATCTGATCTCTCAGCCTTCTCCCTCTCAAATCCACACTTGATGCCACTGTCAGATTATTTTTCCTAAAATAATGCTTCTATCATATCATTCATCTGCTAAATAACCTCAGTGGACCTATAGCCTAGAAGATGAAGTCCAAACTGCTCACTTTGGCATTCAAGGCCTTTCAGAAAATTGCTCCACACTACCTTTCCACCCTTTTCTCTCTCATTCTTCCTCTATATGTCTCCATTCTGCTTTAGCCAAACTGATCCTATTCACTGACATTGCCCCCTCTCCCCACCATCCCCCAAACATCCTCTACCTAATGTCATTGATTGGTTCTGCCAAAACAAGTCACGAGATAATTGAATCTGAGAATCTCTGAGCTATAAGGGACCTCAGCAGCCATCTAATCTAACTGATAGATGAAAAAGAATTCCATCTCTACAAATATTTTGACAATCAACAAGCAATCGATCAAATGGTCATCTAACCTTTGCTTGAAGATGTCTAATGAGGGGGGACCCAATGCTTTCTGAGGCCCATCTTGAATTGTTAGGAAGGTTGGCTAGGCCACATTTGCCTCTTTGTGACTTCCATCTTGTTTTACTAAACTAGAAATAGTGGGAGGCAGAGACAGGGACCAGAAGTATGATTTCAATGGGATGGGGAGCTCCCCACCTGAGGAAATTCCCCTCTACCAATGCTGACCATCACTTGTACAGTGGATAGTCTTACAGAGTTGCCTGGGGTCCCAAGAAGTTAAATGTCCAATGTTACACAGTGTCAGAAGCAGGATTTAAACCCAGGTTTTCCTGGCTCTGAAGTTGGTGCTCTATCTTCCAGAGAGGCTAATTTATACTTTATTGCTTCCATTTCCTCACCTCCAATTCATGTCTTAGTCCTTTGAAATCTGGCTTCCAACCCTACCACCACACCACACCTGCTCTCTCCAAGGGTACTAATGACCACCAGTTACATCCAGTGGCTTTTTCTAAGCCCTCACCTTCCCTGACCTCTCTGCAGCTTTTGACATTGCTATCTACTCCCTGAAGAATCTTTCCCGCCTTAGCTTCTATGACATGATTCTACCTTGGCTCCCCTCTTCCATTGGAATACTGGTTTCTTCTCTTCTCCCTGCCCCCTAAGTATGGATGCCCCCAAGGCTCTCACCTAGACCTTCTTCTCTTCTCCCTCTAGACACTTTCTCTTGGTGCTCTCAACCCTATGCAGATGATTCCCAGATTTAGAAATCCAGCCCCTTCTCGCCTGTGCTCCAGCCTGCCATATTTTCTCTCCAAACCTGTCCCTCCTTGACACTCATCCATGTCTACTGCTGGTCCCCCAAATCCTTCCAAGGTTCACAACCATCACTAAGCATCCTTGACTCTTTTCTCTCCCCCAATTTCCATATGTAATTAGTAGCCAAGTCTAGTTGATCTAATTTCATAACATCTGGCACATCTATCTCCAGCTCTGTCCTAACATTTACTACCCTAGTTCAGTCTCTCATCATCTCTTGGCTGGACTATTGCCACAGTCTCCTAATTGACCTCCCTCTCTGTCCCCTTCTCCAATCTATCCTTCACAATACACATCAAATTCGGTGACGTACTCTCTCCCTTTATAAAAAAAATCTTCGATGGCTCCTCATTGCAGCTAGGACAAAATACAAAATCTTTAGACAGGCATTGAAGGTCCTCTGCAGTCCAACTCCTAGCTACCTCTTCCCTTTGATTTCATATTACTCCCCTCTATTCACTCTTCATTTATGTCAAACTGGTCTGCTGCTGTTCTCTGTATATACTTGTCTAGCCTCTGCTTCCTATACTTTTGCATGAGTGGTCCCCCATACACCAAAGGTACTCCCTCCTTCTTTTTATCTCACAGGCTCCCCAATTTCCCTCTAGGCACGGCTCAGGTGCCCTGTCCTGCTCGAAGCCTTTCCTGATCTTCTCAGTTATCAGCACTCGGTTCCTCTTGAATTACTTCAAGTGCTATTGAAATGTGAGCTGTTAATAGCTCCTGGGGATTTCTGAAAGCAGGACCCTAGGCTTACATGGTCCTAATGGTCAGCAATTACTTTTTCTGTAGACCAGTTCTGTACCAGCCCTGAACTGTTCTCACCCATGAGCAAATTTTCAATTGCAATCAAACTCAACTTAACAAAGAAATGCCAATACATGAAACTGACATGCTTGACATATGACATGTGACAATGCCAAGGTCTGCAGCGCATAAGTCGCTTGGGAAAGTGTGTTCATTTTGAGTGATTTCAGAAACATAGTTCAAGCATATTAAACACCGCACTATAACATCATCATAACAGTTGACTAATTTATTACACGGCAGGTACAGTGGTTAAAGCAACAGTCCTAGAGTCAGGAGGACCTGAATTCAAATCCTGTCTCAGACACTTACTAGCTGTATGAGCCTGGGCAAGTCATTTAACCTCTACTTGCCTCATCTATAAAATGGGGATAATAATAGCACCTACTTCCCAGTATTCTTATTAGGATCAAATGAGATTATACATACATACATACATACATACATACATACATGTATATATATGTGTGTGTATAGATACATATATATAATATGTGTGTATAAAATGCTTTGCAAATTTTAAAGCATAATAGAAATATTAGTTATTAATTTACAAATGTGGGGATAGAAGGGGAGAATCAGTGGGAGACACTGTCTTCAGCTCCTGATTATGATGGTAACTGAAGTCCATAGCTAGATATCCAAAGCTGACATGCTCCAGCAGGCCTGTGAGTCTAGTGACATTGATGGTGAAAGGGTCTCTAGATTCAGTGGTGAGCTGGGGACCTTATATATTTTTCCCTACAGGTTCAAATTACATTGAGATCAAGGGAGTACCCCTGATGGGGGTTCTGGCCCAGTCTCCTCTTGAGCAGGAGTCTTGAGACATTTCATTCCAAGAGGTAAAGACCCCATGCCCAATGCATTCCTACTCACTTGCTATGAAAACCCTTCCTTCATATTGCCTCTGGCATGGCGAAATCATCATTATGGGAGTGACATGGCAAGGTTCATAGATCTGGAGCTGGAAGGGCCCCCAGAGGCCATATAATCTGACCCTGTCATTTTAGAGATGAGGAATCTGAGTCCCAGAGGGGTTTCCCAGGTTTATACAGCTAGTAAGCAACTAAGGTGGGATTTGAACCCATCCCCCCAATACTCCCTGACAAATCACATGTGCTTCTGGTGAGGGGGAAGAGTAACTGACCTAAGGGGCCTCCAAGATCTACAGTGGCCTCTGGTCCCTATCTTGTGAATTGCGCCTGCTACCTTTGCTTCTGGTGTTATTAATGACTGTTACCCCAATCTCAGTTGGGTCTTCCAAACATGGAGGGCATTTTAGCTATGCTTGTGAGGATGGGGTGTTTAGTTCTTGGAGTGTGGCCCTGGAGTCAGAAAGACCTGGGTGCTTAGGAAGTTTCACATTTGGGCTGAATACCACAAACTGCAGCCATGGCAAATTAAACATGGGGTGGAGAGTTGAGAGTACTGTCTTACAGGAGGAAGACAGGGATCCTGGGGCTGGAGTGCAAGGGCACTGTTGGGGAGTCTACCTTGGGGGGAATTAGGAACAGGAGGGATTGGGGAGAAGCTCACCGAAGTCTACCATCTTGTAGCTTCCTATTTGAACTAATTATTCTTGTTAACTAGCTGCTATGCTATTAGTATCTTTTTTTAAAAAATTAATTTATTTTGATTTATCAACAATCACTTCCACATGCTTTTGAGTTTAAAATTTTTCTCCCCCTCCCTCCCCACCACCCTCCCCAAGACGGCGCACAATCTGATATAGGCTGTACATATACATTCCTATTAAACATATTTTCACATTAGTGATGTTGTAAGTAAGAATTAGAATCAATAGGAGGAACCACCAGAAAGAGGTATCAGTATCTTTTAAATTCAGTAACCTGGGACAAAGCCCCAGTCACCTACCCTAGTTATGACTTCCTCTCTCTCTCCATATATACCCATATCTATGACTTTCTTTATTCCTTCCTTTCTTCCTTTCCCTTCCTTTCCCTCTGTCCACATAGGATATGATACCCTTACCTGCGGGTGCTCTGCCCAAAGGGATGTAAATTTTGATCCCTGAAACCTGGCAAGATATCTTGGGGTTTATGGGCTAGATTTTTTTAAGGACCTTGCCTTGAACCCAGATCACTCTGGCTCTCATTGATTGACCTAAGTCCCAAGGTTAAATGACTTGCCCAAAGTCACAGAGGTAGTAAGTAACAAAGGCAGGATTTCAATCCAGGTTCCTTGATCCTAAATCTCCACTGTATCATATTGCCTCGCTACTGTATCTCCATGGTGCAGACAAACACCAAACACTGGGCAGATAGAAAGAAACAGGCCTTCACAAAAAATCCAGAATTCTAGTCCTTCTGGGGTCATCTAGACCTTCCCCTCCCCCCGCCGGTCTTCAGCCAGGACTTCATTCCAATGCACTCAAATGGACACCAGCACAATCTCAGGGATGGAAAGGGGACATTTTTCTAGTGCAGGTTGGCAGGATAGGGACTGGACCTGGGATTGCATTGGCATAAGGAACTCCCGAAGGAGGAAATTCTCTCTACCAATTTGGGTTGGCACTTTCTCTGCGATTTCTGGTCTCTGAGTTGTATAAAGCCCTGGAATTTCACACAGTCAGCACGGGCCAGAGGCTGGGCCTATGTAAAAGTTCTGAGGTAAGCAAAGAGTTCTGTGAATCTTGAAGCCATATAGAAATAGGATATATTCTTATCATTATTTTCCAAGGGTGGAAATAATATAAATAATATTATTAATTAAATTTAAAAATTAAAATAAATGAACATTTAAAAATAACTGGGCTTAAACTGGTTTTAGGATATATAGCTGTGAAAGACATTCAAATCAACAAAGCATTTATTAAATACCTCTGTGTACTAAGCTTGGTACTGTGGGGATACCAAAAGAATAAACAAAATAGTTTCCTGCCCTTGGTGAGCTTATTAAAAAAAAAACAATTTATATGGGATAAGAATGGAATTAAACAAGTGAAAATCCTTTCTTATTAATTACAATTAATTTTTGACATTTGCATAGTATGTGTTTGATCCTCACAACAGGCCTCTTTTATAGATGGGGAAATTGTGGTCTTACGAAATGGTGGCTGAACTAGAGTCTGTGGTTGTTTTGAGAGGCCAGTTATATAGGGAGACAGTGTGGTCCAGTGGAAAGTGGTGTTGAAGGACCTTCTCTGAGCTCTTGATCTAGAATTGAGCTAACATTTTAGAAAGTGCTCAGTCTCCATGTTGCTTCTCCTGATAGAATGTGAACTGTTCGAGGGCAGCCATTGTTTCATCTCTGTCTCTGTGTCTCCAGCGCAGAATACCTAACATACACTAGGTACTTAATGAATGCTTGTTGATTGGTTAAACAACAATCCGTTTCACAATTGCAAAAGCGCGTGAAAATGCTATGGAAATTTTTAAGCCCTGTGCAGGAAATTATTATCAGCAGTTTGTGCTTATTTTCACTTGCTTAAAAGTCTTTGTATTTCTTTAACTTTCTATTGTTTTCTACCTCCAGAAACCCTAGTCTATCACTGGCTGAAGGAAGCCAGGATGTTTAGCCTGGAGAAGAGAAGAATTAGCAGGGAAGCCACAGAGGCGGTTCTCAGCTTAACAGTCAGAGGTGTCTGACAAGGGAGTGGACTGCCATGGGGAGGGAAGTCAGTTTTCCTTTGCTGGAGGTCTTCAGGCAGAGACTGAATACCCACTTATTGGGTATGTTGGGGAGGGGTCCGTGTTTCAGGTACCAATTGGTTGAGTTGACCTCTGAGTCCCCTTCCAGCTTTAAGACTCTACAAAAGCATGCCCATAGTTAAAGGAAGTGTAGGAATGAGGATTCAGTGTTGCAAAAGAGCCCATGGTGCACATATACCATGTCTCAATTTGCAGCCAGATGGGCATCTTTCTTTCTTTCCTTCTCTTTCTTTGTGGTACCTGCATGGTACCACCCTCATCCAAGTGCTCTCCCCCTGCTGCTGCTGCTTCTGTACTCAGATATTGAAAACTTAATCAGATTTCTCCAGCCAAAACCACATGTTCCTAAGTCTTAAAGTCACACCTTGAAGGAGGCGGAAAGAATATTTTCCAGATCACCAGAGCTTATAATCACAAGACCACACAGTCAGCTTGTACAGTATTATACTAGAATATAGTCATACCCCAATGTCCTATAGGCTCATAGAGGTTAGAGATCATCCAGTTCCATCTCCTCATTTTACAGATGAGGCACAGATGGGGCAACTGAGGCACAGAGAAGGAAAGGACTCACTCAAGGCCACACAGTAGAGACTAGAACAGCAGCTTCTTGAGTTTTAGGCTAATACTTTCACCCGTCTCTGGCTCACAAACAACATGACAGTAGACAGTACAATGTTATGGTGGACAGTTAGTTTACAGGAACAATTTGTGACCTGGGCAGTCAATTAAAAGACATCACGGTGGGGTTCAAGATGTTGGTGGGCATCACCAAGGTGTTGATTCATTACAGTGTATTAATGACCTTGTGAAATTATTTATTAAGACCAGATTAAGTGGATATATGTTTGCAAATGCTAAATCCCATTTCTTTTAAGTGGGATTAAAAAAAAAACTCTTAAAATACCTAGAAAAATCCAAGGTTTTTGCTACCACTGGACTGGTTGAGTCCTCAAGGCCTGCTGCTACTCTACTAGAAGCAGAGACCTAAGAGGAAGCAATGGGTTCATTCACCTATGGCGATCACAAGACTAAGGAGCATTTTCAATAGGAAAAATAACTTGCTTCTTCAAACTTCCCAGAGGCCACCATAGATACATAGAAACCAATGAATGGCATTAAAATACTCACCCCACTCCTTCATCCCAAACCAGAGTCTTAGGGATTTCCAAGAGCTCCAGCTAAGACCTGAGGAGCGGCTCATCATTCTGTAGGGATTCTTGTCCATGCTGCACATAGACAACAGGGTCAATAAAGAGGCATTGGCTCTACCTCAACCCTGGGGATCTAAAGAGTCAACCTTTTGGGCGGCTCCTCCCACTTAAAGGTCCATCTTGGTGCAGGTAAAAAGGCAACTGGGGAGTCATAACCATCACCCCAGGACCAAGAATGTCAAAGAATTCTGGGTGTGGAAGAGAATTGGTTAAGAGAAGGTGGCAATGGGAAGGGGGAACTGGAGACAGACATGGGAGAACCAGTGAGATAGGTTGTAAATCAATCATGCACATGGGAAATCCAGGCTGACTTCATCAATTCAGACTGTCTTTAACTGGAATCTTTGTTAATTCAGGTGGGGCTTGGCTGAAGCTTGCCTTTGTACTATCTATGAAGAAAGGATTTGATAAGGAAATGCATCATGGGAACAAGATTGGTGGTGGGGTGAAAGGAGGAAAGGTTAGATTTTCAGAAGGAAAAGAATTGTTTTCAAGAGAACTTTGGAAGTATATGTATATGTCCATATATATATATATATTTACACACCCATATATACATATCTACTATATATATGTATATATATATATATACCCCCCATATATACATATGTACTATATATGTATATATAAATACATATATACATATATATATCTTCCAAACTTCCTCATGAATTCATTAAAGCACCCCTGATAAGAACCAGACAACATTTTGATTAGCCTAGTTGTGTTCTTGCTTTATGTATTTGAAGGTACTCAACTGGCATTTTTCCCATGATACTTTAGAATAATAGTGAGCATTATATGGTGCTTGCAAAGCATTTTAGAAATAGTATCTCATTTGATCCTCACAAACAACCCTGAGAGGTAGGTGTTATTCTTATCCTCATTTAACATATGAGGAAACTGAGGTAAATAGAGACTAAGTTTCTTACTCATGGTCACACAGCTAGTAAGTGTCTGAGTCTGAATTTGAATTCGGGTCTTTCTGATGCCAGGTCCAGTGATCTACCAACTGCACCACCCATCTGGCTCTTTAAATCAGATTGGACTTCCCCCTAGCTAGTCCAAGTTTTTTCTTTTTTTGGGGGGAGGATGGTTAATTGAGTAACTTGTTTTCTCCCACTCTCCGAGAAAAATCCAGGTATATTTGGAAGTCATCCTTGCATTGTGGTGTATTCCGAAGTAGAATCCTAGGATGTCAGAACTGGAAGGAAACCTAGAGATCATCTAGTCTCGTCCTTTCATTTTACAGAGGAGGAAAAGGAGACTTAGAGCATGGAAATGACCAGCTCTGGGTCACACAGTGAGTTGAGTGGCAGGGCTTCTGGCTCCTACTCTTTCTGTCACACCATTGCTGCCTCTCAGGCCCTGGACAGAATTTCAGTGAAGTCACATGAGGGTGCAGGTTTGACAAATAGTGAAATACCCTAAAACCTCAGGTATCAACTGTCCAATCAGCTCTGCTTCCCTCTTTTAAGTTGAAGCCTCTTTATAAAGGTAATCAATGTGATTTTTGTTTTGAGAGGGGAAGTGACTTGCTCAAGGTCACAGAAACAGTTAGGTAACAAGAGCTGGAATGTAAACTCAGGTCCAAGGAAAGAGAGAGCTGAGAATTAACTTATACTTCACTCCCCATTTTCTCATTTTGGAATTAACAGATGTGAAAATGCTGTGAAAAGTTCCAGAGAGAGGTAATGCCATTCTTTGTCACCAATCTCCAAGGATGGAATGGGGTTAGTGCTCCATTTGTCTGGGAGAGTGGGCTTGGACTGTATTCAGTCCCATTCATGTTGCTCACTGGATGGGTACCCATGAGAAACTGACCTTCTGAGGTGGCTTTATAAGTGGTGACCCTGGAGGTCGGCAGAGCTTTCTACTGCATCAGCTTTGTGATCTCCTAACTCCCTACCTTCTCGGGGCCTCATATTATCTAGGTCAAAGGATTGTACTCTTTTTGATTCTTGGATTCTTGATGGTGGTAATTGTAGAAAGGGATGATGTAAGTGCAGTCCTCAAATTGTTTTAGCTTACACAGTGAAGACTTAGGGATTAGGGCTAACTGAGGTGGGGGTGGGGATGGCAAGTCTGAATTAATGAACAGCCTGAATTATTGACTCTTTGACAATACGGATTTATCATCTCCCCTCTCTGGGCTTCAGTTTCCTCATCTGTAAAATGAGTTGGGTTGGCCTGGATGATCTTGAAGGTCTTCTGGTCTGAAATTCTCTGTTCTCTGTTCTCGAAATGCTCTGGACTTTGGTCTTCTATGTTCCATGTTCTTTAAATTGTTTTCATTGGTATCTTTCATTGTCATATAACTTGCATGTCTAAATATGTCCTTCCCTGCTTCCCCACCCAGACAGTCATCCCTTGTAATGAAGAAGAAAAGATCATTTTCTATGTTTTAAGTCCCTTCCAGATCTAAGATTCTATATTCTCTGTTCTAAGGCACCTTCTCTCTCTGTCATTCTGTCTTCTAAGATTTCTTTTCAGTTTTAACATCCTAGAATTCTATAATTCTAAACACACATTACAACTCAAACAAGGAGACAGCATGACATACGATAGTGGATGAGGAGCTGCCCCTTAGAGTTAGGAGATGTGAGCTCAAGTCCCACTTTTGACCTACACTGGCCATGTGACCTTGGGCAAATCACTTACCCTCTTGGGCACCAGGCAAGCTTCTAAAGTTTTACATTGCAGAGAAGGTGTCAGTCTGCACTGGTTAAGGGAGTTTCCTCACTGGGAATTTTCTGTAGCCATGAAATCACAGGCCTGGTACCCAAATAACTCTAATAAAATGCTTCCTAGTGGAAGATGCTTAGGGCAGAAGTGTCAAACACATGGCTTGCAACACTCCCAAGTGGGCTCTGAATCAGTTTAAAATGTAAGTAGGAAATATTTAAACAAAATAAATAAAAATGCCATAAAATGTAGATAACATCACATTTTAAAAGCTAAGTCAATATGTGGTCCCTGTTTCTATCTGAGTTTTACAGCATTGGCTCAAGGGACCTACTTTAAGGAATAGATTTGCTACTGGTACATTTATTTATTTTTTATTTATAAGGCAGGAATTTTTAACCCGAGGTCCATGAAATTAGATGGGGAAAAATTACATCTTTATTTCAATATAATTGGTTTCCTTCATACTCCTATGTATCTCATTTTACGTTCTTAAAAACATTCTGAGAAGGGGTCCATAGGTTTTACAAGGCAGCCCAAGGGGTGTGGAGCACAAAAAAGGTTGAGAACACTTGATAAAAGGACTGTTGTTATAATTCATGAAGAGATAATTATCTTAAGGAGCCATTTCCTTTATGAACTTTTCTACATTCAATCTCTGTATCAAACTTGCCTTTTGGGTGTAGATAGCAGAGAGATAAACTTCAGCCTGGTCCGTGTCTGACTTTTCAGAATTAGGGGTTCCAATGGAAATCTCCGCCACCACCTTTATTTATCTTTTTAAATGCCATTTGCTAAGGAGGGGGCAAAATGGACTTGTTTCATTGGCTGTCCCTTCCCTTGCCTACCCTCTGATATGCCAGAACACAGCAGGTGGGAAACAGAAAGAGGAAGAAGGCGAGCAGATGGATAATCCACCGACTGGATAATCAGGCCCTGAGTAGTCCAGATGTGACAAGTACACATGATGTGAAAGGTAGATTAACATCTTGCAAGGCCATGTGGAAGAGTAACTGATCTAGGCTGCTGAGCAAGGAGTATTGTGAGCTTGGGGATGGTGGAAACTTTTAGGACACAGTAGGAAAGAATGGTAATTTAAAAAGTCACTAGCGGCATGGTCAAGGCTTGATGACTTGGAGGCAGGGGACTAGTAAGAAACTGCCTTGAGAAAAACTTCTAAAAGAAGTATGACTCCCTTCCCTGAAAAAAGTTCCAGTCACATACATGATTTGTAATCACAGCCTGCCCAAAGCTTTTGGGGGTGGAGCTTGAAGGTGCTCTCCCCAAGCCAACCTTCATCATCATGCCAACGCATCTGGATAACAAGAAGAAAGCTCGCCATTTGGATGTTTTGTCTAACTCTTAGCAAATGGCTGGATGTTTGGGAATATCAATGGGGGAAAGAGTAGGAGACCTGGGTTCTAGTCCCGACTTAGCCACTCACTGACCATATGACTTTGATCAAGTCTGTTTCCCTCTATTTCCCCATTCTAAAAATTTGGGAATTGGGCTAGAGAGGATGTCTAAGGTCCCTGACAGTCTGTGAGACCTGAACATTTCGACCACATAGACAAAACATTCTGAATGAGAGGTCAACGTTTCTGTCTTCTCATCCAGATGTTTTGGTGTTATCTGGCGTCAACATCTCACATTGAGCATGAATGAGGCATTCATGAGAGCCACTGACTTGGTCAGTTAGTACCCAGAGTTTCACTTGGCAATTCACATGAATGATGTAAAAAGGGCCCCTGGGTCCTGTTAGTTTCAGAAGAAGAAGATCAGTAACCAGGTAGTTGGTTACTTTGGGCAAGAGGTTAGCCATACCCAAGATAGGGCTTTACCTTTTAATGCCTTCCACCCACATTGTGGTAGAGATGGAGTCACTGCCTTTTGTCACATAGTAACACCTTGATTAACCAGAACACTTTGGGAATGGGGTATTTAACAGGAGCAGAATTTTCTGGTGACCTAAGCATGACAATTGGTGCTCTTTCTTTTAGCTGCTGGAAATTTTCTATAATTTTTCAGGGTTCACTTTTTTCCTTACTAAAATCAGTCCAGTGACTAGGTCTGAATCTTTCCTTATTGGGGATTGGCTAGAGCTTCGGGGCCATTCTTCAGATCATCAGTGATCTGTGCCAGGCACCAGAGATGGAGATAGAAATGGTGGAAGAGTTGGGCTGAGCCTGGAAAATGATTTTTCTGAAAACAAAATCTTGGCTATATATTTTCTTTTTCTGCACAATTTGCTGGTCTTGTCTAAGTGGATCCCAGGGAGAACATTTCTTGTTGACTGAAGGACTTGTTGATTAGTTTCTGGTTAATTGAGGCTTTACTATAAAAATCAGAGCCAATGCCTTGACAGACTGCATGTTATGAAAAGGCATCTTGAAGCTTGTATGGGGGGATGTATCATAGACCTTAGGGTAGCTGTAATATTTTGATTAGACAAAGACTGGTCTTCCATAATTTATTGGAGTCTCACATCTCGGGCCACAGTGGGGGCCCGAGTTGAGGTTCTCACTCCTACTTACCGAGCATTTTTTTCCACCAGTGGGTCATTTGGTCCTGTGGCTTCTGAGCTTGCCCCTATCCCTTGCTGTTTGGTTGATCACTATTCCTGCTAGCCCTGATGAGAGTTACTGAGCCAAAGGAATGCCAAGTAAGATGGGACTTCTCACCACTATCTGGATCACACCTACCTGAGCCAGGAACGGGTCTAAGGAGAGGACAAATCAGGAAGTGATACCACATACAGCAACCGAGTTATGCAACATCCCTGCTAAAATCTACAAAATGCTTCATACAGCCTAAACCCGGGGTGGCCCACTGAAGAGAAACTCTCCCCCCACTTAACTTGAAGCAGAGCCCATTGTTTTTGCTGTCAAGTTAAATGGGGGTTGTCTTCAATTGGCCATCACAAATAGAGAGCAATATGTTATCACTTCATGTTCATCTTCACAACAGTCAGCCCTGATTGGTTAGCCAACCAACCAAGTTCTAGTAGCATGATGTCCTGGGAGAAAAAGCCCACGAGCTGTCATTTCAATGTCCAGGGCTGTTTTCATGGCTACTACCACTTGGCAAAGGTGGACAGGGACTGCCTCAGGGGCAATCTCTGGACCCTTACCAGCCTAGGCTGCTAATGGCCTTCACAAATCAATCCTAATGGGGGTGGGGAAGAGGAGGGGGAAAAGGGAGGAAGTCAATATGGTTGGGGAATGTCTGTCTGGGAGTTTAAGAAGGGACCCAGTTAGATCAAAATCGATAGCAGCGCCACGAGCACTGTCCGGGTTCAAAAGCCACCGGACTTTTGGGTGCATCTTGCCATACAGTCTCCTCAATAGTAAGATAACAGTCTTGCCGATTACTCGTCACTAAGGGTACCCGGTTGTGGTGACATTGAGGCTGACCTTGGAGTCACCGCCCCCGCTGCCGCACTCTCCTTTGTCGTACCACCATTTGTTTTTCAATTTGTCCAAGAGGCCTTGCTCATTCAGTTTTAATACTGCCAGGTTAACAGCATTTCTTGAAACGATAAAACATAACTTGTAAGAAAATGCACAAATGCTTAGGAAATCGTTAACGTATAAAAAAGGAGCACAAGAGGACAAATTGGCGAAATTGCACAGAACGGGGAGCTAGAAAAATGTCTGTACAGCAAATACAGGGTTAAATATTGGAAGGTGGCATGTAGGATAACGTTTGCTCAAAACTGAAGTGTGCGGGATGGGGAAATTGTCTTTGAGAAAAAAAGTAACTAGACTGCCACATCCATGCAATTAACATTCGTCACACATGGCACCATAACTTGGCTTTTACCATTTAAATTGAAAAAGCCGTTGAACTGTAAAATTAAAACAGCAACAAACAGTCAGAGAGGACAACACAGAGAGAACATTGAAAAAAAAAAAGGATGCATTAAATAGATGAAACCATCATTTACCGTCTTATTTAACTCCATGGAATAGTGTAGATTTTTAAACTGTTAAGTTACCTCAAAATCCACAAGAAAGAAAATGACAACAAAGTACATCAGGGTAGGTGGAATACTATAACAACATGGATATTGTTATATTATTCCACCCACCTTAATGTTGAGCCTTTAGGGGTTGCCACACCATAGCCTTTGGAATCCAGATTTCCACCAACTTTCATGGTATCACACGGCTTTCTCTGCTCAATATACTCGTTCATGGTTGACTCCAGCAGGAAGGCGAACTTTCCTTTGGACTTCCGCACTCTGGCCACACCGTCAGCTGTGGTTTTGGTAAACACTGATGGTTCGGCTGATTTCATGTACGACCACATTTTCTCGTAGACAGCTATTTTGGATCGCTGTAATCAATGAGAGATCAGTGCATAGAATCAGATTCTCATAGTTCAAATGGACCTCAGGGGTCATCCAGCCCAACCCCTCACCCGATGTACTCTGTGACTGCTTCCACAGGTGGTTCTACAGCTTCTGTTTGAACACCTCTAGCAACAGAAAGTTTACTGCTTCTCCGGAAGGCCATTTCTGTTTTGGGACAACTTTGTTGGAAGCTCCTCCTTATATCAGGTCAGAATCTGCCTCCTTGTAACTTTCCTCCATTGGTCCTAGCTCTCCTTGCTAGAGCTACTCATGCAGAACAAATCGGAGCCCTCTTCCTGATTGACAGCCCATTAAACATTAAAAAGTCCTGATCACATCCCCCTTCAGTCTTCTCTTCACCTGGCTAGATCTGGCCATTTCCCTCGACCCTTTTTCAACAGTAGAAAGAACACTGACTTTGAAGCCAGAGCACCTAGGGTCAAATCCTGCCTCTGACACTTATTACCTGTGTTACTTTGGGTAGGTTGCTTCCCCTCCCTGGGCCTCAGTTTCCTCTTCTATAAAATGAGGGAGTCCTTTCCAACTATAGATCTATGATTCTGGGTATGACCTTAGGCATGCCACATAACTTCTATGGGCCTCAGTTTATTCCTCTGTAAAATTAGGGGGTTGGACTAGATGGCCTTAGAGGTCTCTTCCAGCTCTTGATCTAGGATTCTATCATAACATATGATTCTATCATAATCATAAATGATTAATCATAATCATTCTATCATGATCATTCTATCATATCATTCCATCATTCTAGAGGGTTCACGTGAGCAAGTACTGCTATTCCAGGTCTCGCACATGCTAGTCTCAGGGAAGCTGGTGTAAATCTAAGTCGTTTTGGAGGAATCATGAGTTGTCAGGGCCAGACTATCATGGATAGGGGACCTTTTAAACTTGGCGCTCCCAACTACCCATTGAGGCCCGCTCCCATCTGGCTCAAACCCATATTTCTGTGCTTTGCATTTTACCCAAACTGGCCAACGTTCTCGTCCCCCTTCCTAATGCTGCCTTCCTTCCACCTCTGCCTGTGTTCATACTGTCTCTCATGTTTGGAACAGCAAACACCGCATGAGTCTAATTGGATAAATATACACACACTAGACTAATGAGACAAGAACTACCACCCACAAAAAAGAGCAGAGCTACTGAATAAAGGTAGCCAGTTCCCAGAAAACCATAGAGAGCCTGGGGTGAGCATGGAGTTGCCAGTGCCTGGTCCTTATTGTTGAACAGGATTAAGCAAGTGGACTGAAGTGTTCTCCAAGGTTACAGATAATAAGATTTCTGAGGGTAAAGTCTATATTGTTTCTATCTTTGCAAGCCCTGGATTGAGCACAGGGCCTTTTGCATAGTGGGTGCTTAATAAGTATTTGTTAAATAGATGAATGGAAAATCCTGGCATTGGGGGTCATGACTTTGAATGAAATTTTTTGATCTATTATCAAGATCTCTGTGAAAGATGAGGTGCCATGTTCTATTGGGGCATGATGGTAGTCACTGGTCATCCCCAGAAGACGAAGACCACGGGGCAAAATAGTAAACCTGGGTTTAGGTAAGCCTCTGCCTCTTATTTATCGTGTAACCTTGGGCAAATGATTTCATCTCTCTGAGTCCTAGTTTCCTTCTAAGAGGCAGTGCAGTCTATGGGTCAGACTAGATGGTCACTGAGATTCCTTCTAACTCTCAAATTCTGTGATTCTGGTATAGTAGAGAAAACACTGGACTTGTTGGAAGGAGGGAGCTGCTTCAAACACAAATCTAATTGTTGTGATATTCGTCGATGTTTCAAGCTAATATCTCTGTCTCTGTAATCCATCTGCTGAGGAGAGCATGTCTAATCCCTCTTTTGCATGATGATCCTGGAAGAGAGCTCTAATATCTCCCTAAGGTCTTCTCTTCCCCCATTCCTTCAATTGATTCTTTTATGGCATGACCTCAGGACCCTTCAGCTTATCTATGCCCTTTTAAGGACTGTCATCCTAACTTCTAAAGCTTCCGAAATTGGTATCCGAGCTTCAAAAACGTTTCTAATTTTTGCCTTTAAGTTTTGCTATGTTAGTAGCAGTCGGGTAGGAGGAGAAGGGGCCAGGCTAAGGCAGATGCTGTCACACAGTGCATATCCACAGCAGGTTGTAGTGAGGCTCAAATGTTATAATGTATATAAAGAGCTTTGGAAACATTTACAATGCTGTATGAGTATCAACTATTAGTTTGGTGACTTACAGCCTAATTCAGTATGGAGGGGCTCATCACCAAGGTAGCCAGTAGGGCCATGATACACACACACACACACACACACACACACACACACACACACACACACATTTGTAATGGCAGATATTGAAGACTAGCTGCCAAGTGATAGTGGTGTTACGATCTATATGAGAGACAAGTCACGTCAACGAAATCACGAATCTTTGAAATATTAAAGTAATAGAAGCAATTGTCATTGTTGTCATCATCACCATCATCAACAAATTGTTTGATCTTGGGCAAGTCACTTCCCCTCCCTGGGCCTCAGTTTCCTCCTCTGTAAAATGAGGGGGTTGGACTAGTTGGCTTCTGAGGTCCCTTCCAGATCTAGGCAGCTATGTGATAGAGTGCTAGACTTGGAGTCAGGAAGACCTAAGTTTGAATCCTACTTCAGATACTTATTAGCTAGGTGACCCTTGGTGACAAATTTAACTTCTTTTGGCCTCAGTCTTTTCATCTATAAAATGGGGATAATAATAGTACCTGCCTTTCAGGGTGGTTGTAGGGATCAAATAAGATAACATTTGTAAAATTCTTTCTAAACCTTAAAGCACTCTTTGAATGTTGGCTAGCTAGGTCTAGGTTCATATGAGCCTATGAATTAGCTCCAAATTCAACCTGACTATCCTCTTCTAGCCATGCTTTCCTATCTTGTCTGAAAACAGTTAGCGTTCAGTACTCCTCAAATGTTTTGCTAAAATCAAGGGATACTACATCTAACTCCTTAGCTACCAGCCTCGTTACCTTGGTAACAAGGGAAATGAGGTTAATTTGGCATGACTTGCTCTAAGTGAACCCATGCTATTTCCTAGTGATTACGGTTTCCTTTTATAAACATTCATAAATAATCTGATTACTGTTCTGTTCCAGAATTTCCCTGGGGATCAAAATCAAGTTCACCAGTTGAGTTTCCAAAATTTCTTCTCCCCTGCCTTCTCTCTTCTCCCTTTAAAAACTGGGACATTTGTCCACCTTCAGGCTTCTGGTACCTCTTCTACTCTACCTGATCGACACTAGCATTTCTGTGACCACATGTACAGATTCTTTTAGGACCCCAGGTATAATTCATCTGGACCTGGAGAGCTGAACTCATTTCCAGCAGAAGCGGCCAGCCAAGTGACCTCTACCTAGTCTTTAGATGGTGATTCCATCCTTGCCAGTCAGAAGGTCATTCTCTATGATAGGGAAGTATTTGTGTTTCTTTTTATTTACCCTACAACTTTCAAGCTCAGGGTTGGAGTCAGAGTGAGTCCTGTAGCTCTAGTCCTCTACTTCAGTGGACAAGATTGTGTTCCCCTTCTTATTTCCTTCCTGATTTTATAGACTTGGATCATATGTCTTCTCAGCCTTCAGCATTCCAGGCTAGAGTCCAAAATATAAAAATATTCTCATAATAATCATAGCTAACACTTATATAACATTTTAGGGTTTGCAAAATGCTTTACAAACATTATCTCATTTGATCTTCACAACAACCTTGGGAGGCAAGTGCTATTACATTTTACAGATGAGGAAATTGAGGCATTGAGAGGTGAAGTGACTTGCCCAATGTCAAAATCTAGTAAGTGTCTGAGGCAAGATTTGAACTTTGGTTTTCTTGACTCCAAGTCCAATCCTCTACCCATTGTCCTCTTTTACTACCCTCACTGAAAAGCTTCTTCAGATGCTTAAATTCATCCTGTTTCCTTCTCTCACTTAATGTCTCTCTCGGTCCCTTGGCCACGCCTTCCTCTATGTTTGCCATTTGGCCTGCTCAGTCCCATCTTTGGGGCACAGCCTGCTCTCAGAAATCATTAGGATGTGTTTTGTCTTCTCTTATCCTGTCTGGTTCGGGCAGGCCTTGGCATGCCAGGGGTCAGTACAATTTCCTTCTCCTGCCGTTTGCAAACAGGCCTCTGCTTCCAAAGAGAAATGTCTTAGCCAAGGGCAGAGGGGTCCCTGAATTCCTCTCCAAGGATGCTACCGTTTGGATTAATTTACTTCATCATTTACTCTAGCTCTTGGATCACTGATGCAAGTGAAAAGGTTTAGTCCTCTTAGTAAGGAGAATAAATGACCAGGTTTGTCAGGTGCCATTAAATGGGTGCTGTGCTGAGAAAAAAAAAATTAAGGTATGCAGTAAGTGAAAAGTTAGTTAATGGTGGATGTGATCAGTCCCTGGTCAGCGACTGAATTCTGGGAGATGTCAGAGGGCAAAAGGAAATGGTGTAGAAGTGGGGAAAACAAAGCTGGAGCATTTATCTCCCTAACTGGGATTTAAGTAGCAGGACAGCATTTGTTCTGGAAAAGGGAATAAACTCCCGGGCATTTTTTTTTCCGGTCTGTCTTATTTTGGCTGGACTACTGAAGGCAATAGAAAGGGATTGGATCTCAGCTCACTCATCTGGGGGAAATTAAGAAAGATGGGCAGGACACATGGCCTGTTTAATTCCTTTCCCATCTGCCATGATTCATTTATTTCATCCCACCATTTTGTGCCCAAGAAGGTCCAAACAGTGACTGTGCAGTCGTGGCCAAGAGAAATTTATAGGCTCTCAGACCTAGAGCTGGAAGGGATCTCCAAGGCCATCTAGGCCAACCCCCTCATTTTCCAGAAGAAGGAACTGGGGCCCAGGGAGGGGAAGGCACTGGCCCAAGGCCACACAAATTGCTGGTGATGGTAATGGTGATGATAATGATGATAGGCTTAGAGCTGGAATGGCCCAATTCTTTTAGCTAATTGATCAATGAGCATTTATTAAGTACTTATTAGGTCCTGCTTGGCAATTGCCAGAGGAGATTCACAGAGGAGAAAGGTAGAATCAACACTGGACCTTCCATATTAATGGAGGAATGAGGGCAAGGATGCTATCTTATCTGCACACAATGGTGGCTTAATAAATGGTCATTGAATCAAATGAATGAAATGAATAAATCATAGCCCAAATAATTCTAAATAGCACAGAATTAAAAAAATAACACTTTGACTTTAGAAAATGTGCTCTCTGAATTGCTGATTCTCTTCATCTTCCAAGCCACTATGGCCCTTGGCCCACTGGGCTTTGCCATGTGCCCCGCTGCTAAGCTCTCTGAATCATCAAGCCTTGTTGTCTGCCCTGTCACTGCACCCTCCTATGTGTGTAAGGCCCTTGAGGGCAGGGATACTTGGCTTTTGGATCTCCAGTGCTTAGCACAGTGCTTGGCACATAGAGAAATAGACTCCCATTCATTCATTCCTTCATTTATTTGTCCAACACGATTGTGTGTGTGTGGGGGGGACTTCCAAAGTGCTTCGTAAATGTATATTTCATTTACTCCTCATGAGAACCTTATGAGGTGAGTACCATGAATATTATTATGCTTGTTGTATAGATCAGGAAACTGAGGTTAAGTAAATCGCCCATGATCACACAGTTAGGGAGCAGATAGATGTGAAATTCAAACCTAAGAGTCACTGTCTATAGGTCCAGCATTCTTTTCACCACACCATGCTCCCTCTCATTTCCCTTGCCATTTAGGGTTTGTTCAGGCCAATACAACCAAACATCCACTTATCTGAACTCTCAGGGAATGGGAAATTCTGGGTAATGGAATTTCCTCACTGAGGACCAGCCCCTTTTCTTTCATTTTTGCTTGTGGAATGCTTACATTCACTTTTCTGTCTTTATAAATAGAATCCTTTGTCCATGGTGCTGAAATCCAGGGGTCACCTTCTGCCTAAACCCCCAATCTCTTCTCAGAGGGAGCTCACATTCCAATGGAAGAAATGTGTTATACCGAAAACTTAACAGAACAGCGTCTGCTTTAATATACCTATGATCTTACGTGTGACCTTGGGTAAGTCATTTCTCTTCCCTGGGCTTCAGTTTCCTCCTCTGTAAAATGAAGAAGGTTGACTAGATATAGACCTCTGCGGTCCCTTCTAGTTTGGGATCTAAGATCCTGATCCTATGAGATGTCAACTATTATTATGATGACTATTCAATTCCACAAACATTAATTAAGTACTTACTACTCTCCTTTTTGTATCCCTGCTGGGTCTCCCCCCTTTACGCTCCCCGCCACCGCCGAGGGCAGGAGCCCTGCGGGTTCCTATCTTTGTGTCTCCAATGCCAAGTGCAGGGCCTGGCACATAGTAGGCCATAATAAATGTCTGTGGAATTGAATTGAATCTTTGATGTGCTGAAGCATTTAATGTTGAACACTGTGCTCATTTCCCTCTCTAGTTTGCACCTTTAATTAAAAGCCTATAATTAAAAACCATAATCTGTTCCCTCCCCCCTTTAGTCTCATGGCCCTCCCTGAAATGTCTTCTTTTAAGAAACTCCCTAGTGATACTGCTGGCTGGTGCGAACACCAAGAGGGTATTTGCAGACTTGTAGCCAGTGGAACGATAGCATTTAAAGCCTCCCAGGGTTGTGAAAGTTCCATCTTTTTCTTCCATTCAGGGTTTGATTATTCCCACACTGTGTTTTGCACATGCTTGGACTACGGAGAGGCAGCCCACATAGGGCAATGCAATCTGAGGCTATGGGATTTGTCCATTAAGGAAGAACCCCAGGAAGCCACACTCAGATTCCTCCTGGGGGGCCTTCATTCTGTCTGAGAGAATCTCTCTTCTCCTTTTCCTTTCCCATTTTTTCTTACTCCTTCCTTCTTATGGCCTGACCCTGTGGGCAGGCAGGAAGGAGAGAGGGTATAGATGCTCAGCTGTGGGGAGACTCTGTGGATATCACCACTGCTATATTTGGCTATACCAGTAAAGCTTGTTGAGTGATTATTGTATATTCTTACAATTATATCCAATTAATCATAGAATCATAGGAGTATTGTAGATGGAAAGCTAGTCTAACCCCCTCATTTTACCAAGAAGGAAACTAAGGCCCAGGGAGGGGAAGTGACCTACCTAAGGTCACTCAGTATTATGTGACAGGTCAGATCTGAACCCAGGTTGCTTGACTCCAAAGCCAGTTCTATTTTCACCACACTGTTACTTCATCACAAAACTTTAGCATTGGCAGGGCCTTGGGAGGGCACATGAGAAGGCTATTCTTTACAACCAAATTGAGGTGATCATTTGGTCTCAGCCTAAGGACCTCCTGCCTATTGAGTGTCCAGGCAGCCCACGGCATGTGTAGACAGCTCTAGGTGGCAGGAAGATTTTCCTGGTATTAGGCCTCTCTGTGACCTTCTCCCATGGCTCCTAGTTCAGCCCTCTGGGGCCATGCAGAACAGATCTAGTCACCTTTCGCAGGAGAATCTGTCAAATAGACAGCTCTCATATCTCCTCCGCCTCAGCTTTCTCTTCTCTAGGCTTAACTTTCCCAGGTCCTTCAATGGATCCTCACATGGCCTGGTCTCCAATCCCTTCTGCATCCTGGTGGCCTTCTTTTGGGTCCACTTAAGTTTCTCAATATGTTTCCTAACAATGAGTGCTAATAACTGTGTACAAGACTCCAGATATGGCCAGACTAGAGCAGAAAGTCAGCATCTTCCTTGCTCAGTAACTATTGATGCAGCCTAAAATGACACTGGCTTCCTTAGCTGCCATCTCACTGACGACTCACATAGAGCTTGTGGGCCACTAGAACCATGGAATCTTTTGTCATATGATGTTTGTCTAGCCAGGCCTCCCCCATCTTGTACTTGTGAAAGTGTATCTTTGGACTTGCCAAGTGTAGGACTTGACATTTTTTTCTTTTTTTAGACCAGGTCTTTTTTAGACCCACATCCCTCTCCTCCTTAAAAAAAAGCCCTCATTTGATCCTTCGCACGTTGCTACCCATTTCCTCCATGTGTCTTTTCCTTCCCAGCTCTTTGACCAAACCATGTGTACTCAGTGCCTCTGCTTCTTCTCCTTTCAGTCTCTTCTAAACCTTTGCAATCTGGCTTCTGACCTTAGCATTTGCTTGAAACTCAGTCCACTCCAAAATTGCTAATGATGTTTTTGTTGCCAAATCCAACGGCCTTTTCTCAGTCCTCCTTCTCCCCAGCTCTCTGCAGCCTTTGAAGCTGTTGATCACCCTCTCCTCCTTGATACTCTCTTCTCTTTAGGTTTTCAGGACACGCTGTGCTCTCTTGGTTTCCCTCCTACCTCTCTGACTGCTCCTTCTCAGTATCCTATGATGGAACCTTACCCAGGTCCAGCTCATTAACTGTGACTGTCCCCAAGGCTCTCTCCTGGGTCCTTTTCTCTCTCTCTAGTATTTCCCTTGTTGATCTCATCAACTCCCACAGATTAAATGCCCATCTCTATGCAGATGATTCTTAGATCTGTGAAGCCGGCCCCAACTTCTCTTCTGAGTGACAGTCTCGCCAAGGGCCTACTGGACATCTCAAATCCACCCCCAAACCCTGACCTCTTTTGAATTTCCCTATTACTGTACTCTGGCGGTCTGACCATCCTCCCAGTCACCCCGACTCCCATCTTGGCTGTCATCCTAGACTCCTCACACTGACGCTACACATCCAAATGGTTGCTATAGCTTGCTCCTACTTTGTCCCTTGACACTGCCACCACTCTGGTGGCCCTTATCACCTCATACCTGGGCTGTTTCAATAGCCTGCTGGGGGCAGGGTGTGCCTGCCTCAAGTCTCTGTTCTGTCCTCCACTCAGTTGTCAAATTGATCTTCCTAAAACCTGATCCTATCACTCAAAAAATTCCAGTGACTCCCTATTACCTCCAGGACCAAATAGGAACTCTATTTTGCATTTCAGACTTTTCACATCCAGGCCCCTTCCTACCTCCCTAGTCTTCTTACATTTTACTTCCCTTCACAAACTGTACAGTACAGCTACATGGGCCTCTTTGCTGTTCCTCTGACAGGACACTCCATCTCCCAACTCAGTGACTTTGCACTGGCTGTGCCCTCCTGGCTTCCCTGGTCCCCTTCAAGACTCAGCTCCAACCTATCTTCTAGAAGAGGCCTTTCTTAGCCCTTTCCATTGCTAGTACCTTCCCTCTTCCATCATTTTTTTTAGGCAATTGGGGTTAAGTGACTTGCCCAGGGTCACACAGCTAGTAAGCAACAAGTGTTTGGTCTGAGGCCGGATTTGAACTCAGGTCCTCCTGACTTCAGAGCCGGTGCTCTATTCACTGTGCCACCTAGCTGCCCTTTCCATCATTTTTCACGTATCTTGTAGGCACCTAGGTATTTATATGTTGTTTCCCCCATTAGAATGTACGCTCCTTGAAGGCAGAAACCCGGTTTTTGCCTTTCTTTGTGTCCTCAGTGGCTGGCACAGTACCTGGCACAAGGCACTTCATCGATGCTTCTTGACTGACTTATTGTGAATTCCTTTAGTCAAATCGTTGACAAACATGTTAAACAGACCAGCGCCATGGGGACGTGGGAGGCAGCCTGGTACAGCAGTACTCCGTGGCTCTGGAGTCAGAGGACCTGGGTTCAAATCTACCTCTATCACTTATTAGCTGTGTGACCTTGGGCAGATCACTTAACCTCCTTATGGTTCAGTTGCCTCCTCTCTAAAACGAAGGAGAATATTTATTCTATTTACACTGTAATAATTGATTGATAAGAGACCCCCCCCCACCCCACAACCAGGTCACAGGACTGAGAACTGAAAGAGGCCTCAGGAGTTACCAAACACTTGACCTCAGAGGATCATTGATTTAGTGCTGTAAAATCCCTCATTTGAGAGTTGAGGAAACCGAGGCCTAACAGAGGGGAAGTGACTTGTCCAAGGTCCCACTGCTAGTAAGTGGATCATAGGTTTTGAACTGGCAGGTGCTTCCGAGGCCATCAAGTCCAACCCCCTCATTTTCTAGAGGAGGAAACTGAGGCCCAGGGAGGGGAAGTGTCTTGCCTGAGGTCACACACAGCAAGTAGCAGAGCTGGGATTCGAACCTAACCCATCCCCTCCACACCCAAACTTTTCCCACTGGCCCATCCTGCCTCACATTCACCTTAAACTTTCCAGGGGAGGAAACTAAAACTGGGGGAAGAGAAAGGAGCCATCTGAGATCACCCCACTGGTGAGTGGCAGAGCTGGTTGAACCCGGGGCATCTGGAATACATGTCTACTCTGCAATGACAGTTACTTGCTGTCCCTTTAGATCAATTTCACCTGCCAGCTCCCATTTGCTTTAGAGAACCTGTGTCTATTATATAGCTGCCTGTCGCTGAAAAGCCAGGAGCTGGGAGGCGGGCCCAGAAATCTTGACTCCCAGTCTTGGCTTTTTGATTGGCTCCTTTGGATGGCAATAAGCTATTTTGGGGGCTGGGCTCTCAGACAACCTCAGGAGAGGTCACCTTCCTCTGCCTGCTGATGTTTCCCTGCCGATGTCAAGGCCATAGCTAAGACATCTTTGCCTGACATTTCTAAGCCATGATCTGAGGCTTTCCCTCTGATTCCCCAGGGAGAGGTATTTCAGATGCCATGGCTGTACTCTGGGCCCAGGTAGGGCTGACGTCACAGCTTCCCTTCCCAAGGACCTTTCAAGTGCTTCTTTTAGCCCAGTCAGCTTTGACTTCTGCCTGGTAGACCAACAACCCAGGCTGAATACAAGGCCTGGGGTTGAGGCGGGGAGTGGAATCTGGGCCAGGGGCCCAGCACAGGGTGAAGCACAGGAGCCTTGCCCCAGAGAGGGGGAGGGGGCTGCATTTCATCCCTAGGAGGACATACTTCTCTTCTTGCCTGCCTTTGATCACACCACCATCGTGGTATACTATTATTTGGTGGCTTATGGTGCCACTGCCGTCCTGCCAGGGCCCTGCTCCCATGATGTCCCTTTTGAGGCCTCCTTCTTGTTATGCTGGCAGCGAGACTGTGTTCTGTGTCACTACGCACCCTCCTAGACTGACTTTAGCCCTGGCTAAGTTTTGGCTAATTATGGCTCATCCAGGGGCCACATGGAGGCAAAGCCAGTACTGACAGATGTTGAGGGAAATTGCTTCCTAGGTCTTGCTGATTTGACTGTGGGGTGAAGATAAGGGTGAAAAAGTCCCATGTGGGCCTCAGCATCCTCAGCTCTAAGTAGGAAAGAGAATACCCTCTTTGATCTTAGAATGGCAGAGGTGGAAGGGCCCTTCGAGATCATTTTGTCCATTAATAGATGAGGGAAATGAGGTCCTGCTGGGAAAGTTTTGTGTATTAAGTGATGAATGATTATAAATCATCTTGGGAAGGCTGACCTAGATGATTCTGGGTAGAACATGGGGTAGTGGAAAGAGTACTGAACTTGGAGGTGGGAAGACTTGGGCCAAAATGCTATCTCAGACACTTCCTAACTGTGTGACCTTGTTCAAGCTAGTTAACCTCTGTGAATCCAAGTTTCTACATCTGTGAAATGGGCATAATGAGAGTATCTATCTTATAGGGTTGTTGTAAAGATTGGCTGAGGTCCCCTCTGTCAAGGACTTTGCAAACCCTAAAGCGGAAATCTTCATGTTAGCTGTTACTGTTGTCATTCTTTTAATATTTTGTGGATGCCGCTGTAGTATATACTGGTTATCACTTATTCAGTGTTATACTGAATATCACTTACTTACACTGGTTATACTGGTATTACTTATTTTTTTAAGATTTTTTTTGCCTTTTTTTTGTTTTGTTGAGGCAGTTGGAGTTAAGTGACTTGTCTAGGGTCACACAGCTAGTGTCAAGTGTCTGAAGCTGGGTTTTAACTCAGGTCCTCCTGACTCCAAGGCCAGAGCTCTATCCACCCCGCCACCTAGCTGACCCTCCCCCCCCTTTTTTTTGCTGGTATCACTTATTCAGAAGAATAAATGATACCATTATATATAACTGTTACATAGCACTAACTAAAAATAACTGTTACATAACATTAACTGTTATATAATACGTAACTGGCTCGGTCTGCTTTGGGGGCCATGCTTATCCTTTATGGAAACAGTATTTGATCTAGAGTTCAGAGGACCTGAGTTAGATTCGTGCTTCAGCTACCGACCTGCATGACCCTGGGCAAGTCATTACTAACCTTGTCTGGACCTCAGTTTCTCCTCTGTAACAGGAGGGGTTGGATTACCTAATTGCTAAGGGTCCCTTCCATCTCTGACAATCTGTCATCTTATGGTTTTAATGATTATTTTTCCAGTTGAGCTCACAAAGAACTTTAGAGACATGATCTTATATCACCTTCCAGCAACCCTGTGAGGTAGATACATGATCAGACCCATTTTACAGATAAATAGAGACTCAGAGAAGTTGATCGATTTGCCTATGGTTACACAGCTAGTAGGGCTTGAACCCAGGACTCTCCTGACTCCAAGGCCAGCACTCTTTCCATTATACCATGATGTCTCTCTGAACTTTGTATTTCAACTAGTGCCTAGATATTGCTGTGTACACAGGAGATGTTCAATAAATATTTGTTGAATTGAGTTTGAGACTTGGGTTTCTTGTCCCAACTCTGTTCCTAACCAGCTGGGTGCAAAACTGGAACTAACAAACGGCAACTGATTCTTTGTCCCAGGATGCCAACATCTGAGTGGCTGTGTTTCTTCTCTGTGCCACCCCTGCTTCTGCATCTTCTCTGTGCTATCCCCAGGCCTGCCCTTCCCCAAGGTCCAGAGGTTGGAGGACTGGCGCCATTGAGCATGCCAAGGACGTGTGTCTCGGATTCTTGGGAGTGGGCCAGGCCCTCTTTCAGCCCAACTACACCTGGGATGAATTGTTCTCTTTGAATTCTCCTTCTCTCTCCACTGAGTTTGCTCTGAGCATAAGAATTCTCAGCTTTGGCCTTGGTCGTGTGACTTTGGGTAAGTCTTCTTTCATTTCTAAGCCTTAGTTCCCTTCTCTGTAAAACGAGCAGGTTGGGTTAGGTGACCTCTGAAATCCCCTCTAATTTGGAGATGCCATGAAAAATACTGCAGCGAGAAGAGGAAACCATTTGGTGAGGGGACAGAAGGGTGAGGCAAACTTTGACATTAAGGCTGACCAGAATACAAATGTCCTGAGTTTAGCCATCTACCGGAAAATTTCCCAGAAGTAATAAATCTTATTTCGAGCTTTGGAGACAGCTGGCTGATGAGATCCAGGGACCACCCTCGATGCCATCAGGATGCAGCTGAGCAGAAATGTAATTGATTAGAAACCCATGTGATATAATGCCAAGTTCAAATCCAAGGGTGGTGTCCTTCAGGGCATCTACGAGGAGGTGAACTAGAGAGGAAGTCTGCCAATGTGTTCAGGACTATCTGGGGCATAGCTAGAGGGGACGTAGGAGATCATCTAGTACAATGCCTTCCACTTACAGTTGGAGAAACTGAGGCCCAGTGAGGTGATGTGACTTGCCCAAGGTTACACATCGAATAAAGGTAGCAGAACCAGGATTCAAACCCAGGTCTCCTGACTCCAAATCCAGCACCCATTTTACACTACACGGTCTTTGGAGGAGAAGTTTGAAAATGGCATCCTGAGGGTGGGGGAAAGTTCCTCCAAGTGCTAGAGCACGTGGAACTTAGAACAAACCCCATCCTTGCAGATCATAGAAGGTTGACTGGACGTTTCCAGCATTACCACTAGCCTCTCACCAGCATTCCTCATCCTACTCTGCTTTGTGCTTTAGGGGGTGGGGTTTGGCACTCGGGGTGAACTGAAAATTCCAGTTCCTGAGCCCTCAGCTAAAGAAATGCAGCACCAAAAGGTGGAACTGCACCAATCAACTTGTGGGTGGGGAAGGTTTAGTTTGAGCAGCAGGGCCTTTCTAATCTTCCTTAAATCTCAGAATGTGGGCAGTCATCTCCTCTGCCAGCTTTGCAAAATATAGTCCCACCTCTGACACTCGCTACTTGTATGGCCTTGGGCCTCAGTTTCCTATTCTGTAAAATGATTGGACTAAGTGGCCTCAGAGAGGTCCCTTTCAGCTTTAAACCTGTGACCCTCACTGATGGGTCACATTTCAGAGGCCATTTTCTGGGCAGTTGTTTCAGGGCAGGAGGTGTTTTGCCATCCACACCCTCTAACTATCAATAAGAGCGAAGCTGCTAATTCCCAGAATGCTGTGCTATGAATTTATTCTACCCTGTCCGTCACTATTGACTGCTCCCTAGTAATTTCCCTCAGGTGGCAATAGTCCTGTTTTTCAATGAAATCTCATCTTCATCAATCCAGAGTCCATCATTCTTGGCCTATCTGATTTCACTTTCCAATTGCCTTTTCATTTTCTTTAACTATTGCATTTATAGGAGAAACGAAATCCTTTCATTTGTCTTTAATGGTGTCATTTTAGTGCCGAAGCCAAGGCTGACAATACAGAGCAAAGGAAAAGATAAGAAAAGTGGCTGCCCTATCAAGGAGCCCACCTGCTCAGAGGGTGAATGAACTCTTATGTGTTTCCCAGTCCACTCCAGTGGTCCTCTATTGCCCCACTTTGGAATGAGGGCAACCTTGGGCTCTCCTAGGTTATACCAGTGGAGCTCAAGCTTGGATAGGTCCTAAGGAGTTGGGAGGACTTGGAGGACAAGCCCAGTTGGTTAGGTGCCAGCCCAGCTAGGTGAGAAGAAGCCCCTTACCTAGAAAGCTAGCCATCACCTTATGATTTTTTTTTTTGGCCACAGGAATTTGTGAACTCATCTCCAAGGGGATGGACAGGATTGTGAACCAGGTTGAGATGGAAATTGACCAACTGACAAGCATTTTAAAAGTGACTACTGTATACCAGGCACTGTGCTAAGTGCTGGGAATACAAAGACAAAAATGAAACCATGCCTGTCCTCAAGGGGCCTACATTCTATGGGAGAGACAACATGAAAATATATGATCCACTGGTGGAGGAGGGGCACCTGCACTGATGAAATCATGGACATTTTCCCTTGAAGTATTGGGGTGTGTGTGTGTGTGTGTGTGTGTGTGTGTGTGTGTGTGTGTGTGTGAGAGAGAGAGAGAGAGAGAATTATTGGAACAGGGAACTCTCAGTGAGGTAACTCTCTCCACTGTTGCTGATTGGCATCTGCTCCACAACTTCTAGTCTTAGAGAGGTCTCTAGGGCACAGAGAGGTTGCGTGACTTGCCAGGGTCACACAACCAGTATGTGTCAGGGGTGACTCAAGGCTAGCTCTCCATCCATTATGCCACATTCTACACTCGCCTTAGTCTAGCATATAGGATAGGGACTAGCCCTAGTGACTTCATTAATCTAGACAGATGAAGGACTTCCTTTCTAGGCATACAAATTCTCACCTGCACTGTTGTTCCTAATCCTAGAGTGAAATTTTCAGTGTGAGCATTTACACCCTAGACCTAAGAAGGTGGACATTTCCTGGCCCAGCCAAGAGTGAGAGGTGAGGTGTTTTGCAGGGTGGTGTCAGAGCCTGTAGATGTCAGGCAAGATTTGAAACCAGGCCTTCCTGACTGAGGCTGGCCCTGCCTGCTCTCTGCTCGATGCTGCCTTTCACAGTAGGGAGAACACAAGGCTCAGGGATGTCAGACAATTTGCCCAGAGATCTCTCGGAGAAGAGCCCAGACTCTTCCTGTGCCCTGTGGGCAAGGTAGTTTCCTCTAGGACTAATTGGACAAATCTGGAGAGAAATCTCTTGGAGTTCAGGATCTCACAAAGGCTGTGTGTCTGAAACAATTGACCTAGTAAGGCAATGGGAGGGAAAATTGCTTGTGGCAAATTGTGGGTATGTATATATGCTGTGCTATTATGGAGATGCAGTGCTGATCCTTTTATTTGGGCACAAGAACTCTCTCTCTCTCCCTCTCTCTCTTTCTCTCTCTCTCTCTCCCTCTCTCTCTCCCCTCCCCTTCATCAGGGCCAGCCTATGCTTAAGCAGAGTTAAGGAGCTGACTTTGTGGTACAGCAGTATAAGGGCCCCCACAGAAGACTTTGGCCTACTCAGAAAAGAAGGCCCCCAGCTAGCTTATCATGGGGCCTAAAATGTTACCATTACTGAGTCAGTCCCCTGAGTGTGCTACTAAAATGTTTAACAACCAGCTCTCTGAAAAGTCAGGACACAGTTTTCCATTTCATTTCCATTATTACCATTTTCTCTACCACGTTCTTAAACTAGACAACCAACAAAATAATAAATAAAGGCCTGATTGATAGCATTTGCTGATTTCTGAGGTATAAATGCTCACACTAAAAATCTGATCATGGATGGGGCAACTAGGTGGCGCAGTGGATAGAGCACCAGCACTGAAGTCAGGGGGACCTGAATTCAAATTTGGCCTCAGACCAAACACTTGACACTTACTAGCTCTGTGACCTTGGGCAAGTCACTTAACCCCAAATGCCAAAAAAAAAAGGAAAAAAAAGAAAATCTGATCACAGGCTCTTAGGAACCTGGAGGAGTTGGCTCCAGCACCCCCTGCCATGATTCCAGGCCAGTGCCCCTGGCAACTGGAGCATAATCCACAGGAATGCATCTACTCTCTGGTCTGGCCAAACTGGTATTCTCACTGCTCTGCACACACAACATTCCACCTCCCCTCTCCATGTCTGGAATGCTCTTCCTCCTCCTTGTGTCCGTTCCTTAGAATACCAAGTTTCCTTTGAAGCTCAGCTCATCACTTTCTACTTAAGGCCTTTCCTGATTCCCTGGCTGCTATTGCTTCCCCTCCCAAAATTATATTGGATCTATTTTGCATACATTTGCATATATTTATATGGGATATTGTCTGCTCCACTAGACTGTAAACTTCTTGAGGACAGGAACTTTGTGTCCTTAGTACGCAGTGCCTGGCACATGGTAGGTGCTTACTTAATGCTTGTTGATTGAGTGATTAATCAATATTCTAGTGTGATTTTGGATATTAGAGAAAGAATCTTGGGGGAATGGGATATAGGACAAAACAGTTTTGATGGCAGGAAGAGAATCAGGATCTGAATAGGTGTAGGCATGGGAGGTCTCTGCTCCATAGAGGCGGGGGTATCACCTATGGAGATCCACTGGTACTCTAAGATCTGACACTCCATCTCTCAACTCCAAGCTTTTTCAGTGGCTGTGCCCCATGCCTGAAATGTTCTCCCTTGTCTTTGCCTCCTGACTTCCTTGGCTTCTTTCAATACTCAGCTCAAATTTGGCCTTCTTCAGAAGGCCTTTCCTGGTTCTCCCCCAACTCTGAGCTAGTGCTCCTTCCTTCTTAGATTACCTTCCATTTACACTGTCTATATGTTGTTATGTCCAGTGTTTTTCATGTTATTTCTCTCATTAGAATGTAAATACCTTGAGGGAAGAGACTGTGTTTTTACCTTTCTTTGATCTGGGCCTGACCTGTAGTAAGTGATTATAAATGTTTGTCCTTGTTATCTGGATCCTAGTGAGGGATGTTTAGAGGCAGGGAAAGCTGGGCAGCCAGGGGATGGCAGGGGAGCGCTAAGTTTCTTGGTGGTGGGGAGAGTGGCTGGTGAAGACAAATCTGGCCTCTTTCACAATTAGCCCAGGGCCCACCCTGCTCCTTCTGGGTTTCTTGAGAACAGTGGTGTGTTGTTGGAAGGAGTTATGCCAGCACTACCTTAGTGTTTGTATTCTCAGTTCATATGAATTCTCTCTTTAGAAATGGATCAAATGCCACCTTCAAAGACCAAGTAAGGTCACCCAAATGTCCAGTCAAAGTTTCTACACATCTTGCTTCTGCCTATGGCCCTTGATTTGGAATAGTTGGGTTTAGTCTTAAGCTTTCTCCTTCTTGCTGTGTTAGGAGTATTATGGGAGAGCTCATTTCCATAGGCATCACTTGAATTATACACAGAAAGAAGCTGGCTAAGGCTTTGTTTGGCAAACATACTAGCTGTGAAATCGACAGGAAAATGGATTTTTCCAGCGCTACCATGTTCCTGTGCCAACTTCTGCAGCACCAAAGCCTCACTGCCAGGGCCTTCTAGTGAGCCCAGAATCCTGGGAGAGAGAGAGGTAACTGAGCTGACAGGCTTCAATTATTCAAACCCACAGAACTTCAGTAGGGGTCCAAGATAGCAGACAACCCTATTGCTCTCTATTTGGCTATGGAATGTGGTCACTCAACCATACACACACACACACACACACACACACACACACTTTTTCTCTCACACACTTTATATTTATGCTGCATATATTTGCTTTGTACTTGGTATCTTTGCCATTAGAATGTAAGCTCATTGCGAGTAGGGATTTGTACTTGTATCCCTAGCTCCTGGCACACAGTAAGATCTTAAACAAATACTTGTTCATTGATTGATTGATGCTATCATTTATTTTGACTAGGCAATGGGGTTAAGTGACTTGCCCAGGGTCATACAACTAGGAAGTGTCAATTGTCTGAGGCTGGATTTGAACTCAGGTCCTCTTGACTCTAAAGTCGGTGCTGTATTCACTGCACCACCTAGCTGCCCCTGGCTGTTTCATTTTTGTCTCAGTATTGCCGGTGCTTGGTGCACAGTAGGCATTTGAGGAAGGTTTATTGACTTATTGTTGGACAAGTAGGTAGTTCAGACATAACAATATTTCTGAACCGGGAGGGAGCTGGGAGGTCATCTAGCTTAATTCCCTCACTTGACAGAGGGAGAAACTGAGGCCCAGAGAGGGGAAGGGATTTGCTTGTAATCACTCAACAAATAAGGAGGCAGCTAGGTGGTTCAGTGGATAGAGTGCCGGGCCTGGAATCAGGAAGACCTGAGTTCAAATCCAGCCTCAGACACTCACTAGTCGTGTGACCCTGGGCAGGTCACTTAACCTCTGTTTGCCTTACTCTACTTAAAAAGGAAATGGAAAACCACTCCAGTATCTTTGCCAAGAAAACCCTATGGACAGTATTGGTGTGCTATGGTTCATGGGGTCATGAAGAGTCAGACGCCACTGAACAACAACTCAACAAATAAGTGTAGGAGGTAGAATTTAGAATTGGAACCCAAGTCTTCTGACTCCAAGTTCTATTCTCTAAGTATTAATGGCCCTGGGTAAAGTCTTGGATGTACCCACCATGGGAAAAACCAATTACCAGCTCAGAGTGATTTACGTATATTCTGCAAAATGATCTACGTACATTATTTTATTTCCTCCTCACAGCAAGCCTTTGCTATTATTGTCCCAATTTTACAGATGAAGAAACTAAGGCTGCGAAACCTTAAGTAACATGTCCAAGGTCACATAGTCAGGAAGTATCTGAGGCAGGATTCAAACCCAGGTCTTCCCTGACTCCAAGTCCAGTGCTCTACCTAATACATCTGTCTCTTACTATGAGCTGTCTCTCTTAGTAAGAATGCTTAGTATACAAACAGGTCTGGTTTCCTGAGTCCGTTCTGATGATAATCAGTTAGTTAATATAGTTAACAAAGTGACTATTTCTCTCTGAATCAAGTGGCCTCTGCATGGTAATTCATGATTTCCCAGACCACTTGCCTATTCTAATGTGTGGCACATCCAAAGTGCTTAATATGTTTGTTAATTGATTGATTCTTAGTTGGAACCTTTATAGCTGCCCAGTTCATGGCCCTGCCTTCTGTCTTGAAATGGCTACTTATGCTTCGTGGAGAAAGTGGGTACCCCTTCCATGCCCCGTCCTTTACTCCTCACTAACTGAAAACACAGCCACAAGATGGGAGTCACAGGGCCCCCACTAAGCTAAAATGACATAGGTGTGCTGATTTTACCCAGGAAATCAATGGCTGCAAAGGCGGTGTGGCACAATGGAAGGAGTGTTTGCTTTTGGAGTCAGAGGACCTGAGTTCAAAGCTTGCCTCTGTCACTTAATACATGTGGGACCTGGGACAAGTCATTTCACCTCTCGGGGACTCGGTTTCCTCCTTTGTAAAATGAAGGAGTCAGACTGAATGACCTCTTAGGCATCTAGGTGGCTCAGTGGTTGAGCACTAGGTCTAGAGTCAGGAAGACCCGAGTCCAAATCTGGCCTCAGATACTTATTAGCTGTGTGACCCTGGGCAAGTCACTTCACCTCTGCTTGCCTCAGTTTCCTCAACTGTAAAATGGGGATAATAATAGCACCTACCTCCTAGAGTTGTGAAGATCAAAAGCAATATCTGTAAAGTACTTAGCACAGTGCCTGGCACATAGTAGGTGCTATATAAATGCTATCATTATAATTATTATTATTGCATCACTAGATATAGGAGCCTATTTGGGACAAGTCACCTGACCCCGCCAGTCTTCAATTATCAGCTCTGTCCTTTATAGTCTTAGAAAGTCACCTGGGCCACTGAAAGCTTAAGTGATTTGTCCAGGGTCACACAGTCAGTACATGACTGAGGTGGGATTTGAAACTAGGTCTTTCCTTTTGTATTTGAAGCCAGTAAGGTGTTGGCATATAGTAAGTGCTTAATAAATGCTTTTTAGCCATTTAGCTATACAGTCCTTCATTCCTGACTGCAAGGCCCATTCTCTATCTATGGTTGGGCAGCCAGTCTAGAGCAGGTTTGGTGCATCCCTTGGAATGGGGTCCAAACTGCTTGCCTGGATACAGGCATACATTACTTTATACAACAGATAAGGCCCAGAAGATTTGAGCAATGAACTGGATCTCAGAGCTGGAAGGGCCCCTGAAGGTCGGCTAATCGGAAGCTGGTCCTGAGGGAGAATTCCCTCTACAATACAGCTATTAAGGCCTTGTCTGAGGGCCCCGGGTAGCTTCGGGAACAGCCTATGCCGCTTTTGGCTAGCATGGGGGGCACCTTCGGCGCTGAGGCCACATGTGACCCTCTAGGTCCTCAAATGCGGCCCTTTGACCAGATTTGAAGTTTGGATTTGGTCAAAGGGCCACACTTGAGGACCTAGAGGGCTACATGTGGCCTCGAGGCTGCAGGTTCCCCAGGAAGGCTCTCTTGACATCCAGCTGAAATCCTCTGTTTTTGCACCTCCCCCCAACCCCCTGCTCCTGGTCATGCCTCCTGGTCAATCCGTCTTCTGCATGACAATTCCTCAAATACCTAAAGACAGTTATTATGTCCCCCTCCTAAGGCACCTATTCTTCAGGCTAAACATGCTCAGTTCCTTTAAGGCCTTCTCATTTGGCATGTTTTCTCTAGACTGCCTTGGAAGCCAAAGGTTTCTCTGGGGCCACTCTGCTACAGTTTTCACCAGCCATATGGGAGACAAGCTCATAAAAATACATGCGAAGAAGTGCCTGATGGGGTCAGTGCCCTGGCCCCAACAGCTCAGGAGACTCTTTGAAGAAGTCAGTGGCTTCTGAGAGGCTAACTCCCGGAAATGAAAAAGAGAGTGAGAGCCAACTCCCTTTCTCTGTGAAGCTATCCAGGCTCTCCTAGAAATGAGAGAAACGATCCTTTCTCCTATATTAATAACCAATTATTGAATTAGGACTAAGGTTTTCCCCCTTCTATTTCCTCATTCCCTGTAGGCTATTCAGTCAGCCTTTGAATGGCAGGGCTGATAAAGAAATGAAATCATGGGCAGATGTACCACACTGGGAAAACTCAGATCTGTTCAAAAGGTGAAGAAATTTTAGTTTAGGTGAATTGATGGATTCCGGCCCATTAAGTTTTAGTCAGACAGATCTGGGTAAAATAGGATCCCCTTTTTGTCTAGATTACCCTAGATGGGTGACATGGGCATAGATTGACCAAGACTGAGTGATCAGAGTCATGCCCCCCAGATGCTCATTAGAATAAGCCCACCTCTCATTATAATGTTCATTCCTTCATTACTTGTTGACCAGTCAGAGTTGATTTCCATCCTAAGGCTTTATAAGCATTGAAGGTTCCACAGGTGAGCTCTCTCTGATCACTGAAAAGGACAAACGAGTCCATTTTGTTGCTAGCTTAGTTAATAAAATTGATTATAATTTACCCAGAAACTGCCTCGGATATTTTCAATTGCCACAGAAACTTGGGGCAATAGAAGGGGCACTGCCCTGGAGCCAGGTGACTTGGGTTCAGAGTCATAGCTGGGCCACATATTAACTGTGTCACACTGGGCCTCAGTTTCCTCTTCTGTAAAATGAAGAAGTTGAACAGGAATTTTTAATGTTTTTTGTGTCCTTGATCCCTTTGGCAGTCTGGTGAAACTTATGGACTCCTCAGAATAATGTTTTAAAAGCATAATATGAAATATCATGCATTTATGGCCACAAATATAGTCAAACCAAAACTCGAGTTCAAGCTAAATTGAAACACAGCTATCAACATGTGTATTTTTAAAAACAGGTTCAGGGATCTCAGGTTAAGAATTTCTGGTGTGACATTTGATGTTTGAAGGTCCCTCTCAGCCTTAATATTTTATTTTCAAAGATCCTTAATGGCTCTGACTCTCAGCTTTCTGGGTTCTAGAGCCCCTCTCAGCTCAGGCATTCTATGTTCTGAGACCCCTGACCAGCTTTGACATAGTATGATTCTAGAAATGATTTCAGTTTCCCACCAGCCCAATTGTGTGTGTGAGATACACACACATACAATAGTGCAAGTGGCTGAAACTCCAGGCCCAGAAGGTAGGTATGATGGGAGTAACAGCCTTGCCTCTGACTCAGCTCTGCAGCTAGGGAGGAAGCCAGCACAGCCCTCAGAGTGCTTTCCTATTTAACTAACAAACTTCAATTATAAGGCAATGATAATTACCCTAAGTAATGGCAGTATTTCATTTTGGCCTGTGGTTGGAAGCAATCAATCAATAAACATTTATTAAATGCCTACTATGTGCCAGGCACTGTGCCAAGTACTAGGGATACAAAAAGAGACAAAAGACATTCCCTGCCCTCAAGGAGCTCACAATCTAATAGGGAAGACAACATGCAAACAAATATATACAAAGCAAACTATATACAGGATAAATAGGAAATCATGAACAGAGGGAAGATGCTAGAATTAAGAAGGATTGTGAAGGCTTCCTATAGAAGATGAGATTTTAATTAGGATTTAATGGAAACCAAGGGAAGGCAGTAGGTAGAGATGAGGAAGGAGAGGATTCCAGGTATGGGACACTGCCAGTGAAGATGCCCATAGCCAAGAGATAGAGTGCCTTGCTTGTGGAACAGCCAGGAGGTCAGTGTCACAGGTTTGAAGAGTACATAGTGGGGAGTAAGACGTAAGAAGGCTGGAGAGGTAGGAGGGGAATAGGTTATGAAGGGCTTTGAATGCCAGACAGAGGATTTTGCATTTGATCCTGGAAGTGAAGGAGTTTATTGAGTAGGGGAATGATGTGGTTGAACCTGTGCTTTAGGAAAAGCATTCTATTGGCTGAATGGAGGATAGAGTGGAATGGGGAGAGACTTGAGGCAGGCTGACTCACCACCAGCTACTGCAACAGTCCAGGCATGAGGTGATGAGAGCCTGCACTGGGGTGGGGGCAGGGTCAGAGGAGGGTGTATTGGAGAGATGTTGCCAAGGTGAAATTGATGGGCCTTGGTAACAGATAAGATGGGGGATGAGAGTAGTGAGCAGTCAAGGATGACTACCAGGTTGTGAGCTTGAGGGACTAGAAGGATGGTGTTGTCCTCTACAGGAATAGGGGAGGTAGGAGGGGAGGAGGGAGAGGTTAAGGGGAAAGATAATGAATTCTGTTTTGGCTGTGTAGAGTTTAAGATGTGTACTGGACATGCAGTTCACTTGGAAATGCAAGATTGGAAGTCAGCAGAGAGGTTGGGGCAGGATAAGTAGATCTGAAAATGCTCAGCATAAAGATGCTAATTAAATCCATGGGAGCTGATGAGCTCATCAAATGAAGTAGTACAGAGGGAGAAGAGAAGAGGGTCCAGGAGAAATCTGATGGACACCTAGGGTTAGAGGGCGTGGTCTGGAGGAGGATCCAGCAAAGGAGACAGAGAAGGAATGGTCAGAGAGGTAGGAGGAGAACCAGGAGATCGAGGAGTGTCCTGAAAACCTAAGAGAGAAGAGAGTATCGAGGGGGAGAGGGTCATCAAGAGTGCCAAAGGCTGCAGAGATGGCAAGAAGAAAGACTGAGAAAAGGCCATTGGATCTGGCAGCTAAAAGATCGTTGGTAACTTTGGAGAGAGCAGAGTGGCAGAGGGCATCTGAGTGACAGGAGATGAGGAAGAGGGGAGAAGAGGGAGCTCATGGAGAATGGCCTCAATTTTTTCTGTAAAATATGAGGCAGGGTTCTCAGTTGAGAGTGTGGGGGAGGGGGAGCCATGGGCCATTTAAGGAGGGATGAAGAGCCTTGGTGGAGAGTGGGATAGTGAGTTGATAAGGCAGGTATGGAAAGTTTTGCCTGGCAGCAGTGAGGGCCCAGTAAGGGTTGTGTAACATAAATTTGTAGTAGAGCCAGTCAGAAGGGTTGTATGATTTTCTCTGCCTTCATTCAGCAGCATATGTGTAGGAGTTAAGGCTGTGATGAATGGTGGGAGTGATCCAAGCTTGAGGCTTGGCAGGACATAATAAGCAAAATGATAAGGGGTTAGGAATTCCAGAAAGGACAGGGTAGAGCTGGGAGAAACAAAGGTTTCTCAATCCCCTTCTGCACAAAGTCATGCTCATTTCATTCTCTTCCTGACTTCCTGTGCAGATAAGCCCATCTGGTTGGTGGGGTGAGTTGGGGGAGATGGCTGCTATTTATCTTGGCCTGGATGAACTGAGCTTTCACTTGCCCTTGCCACTTGTGGTGACCTTTTATGAAAGATCTGCTGGGTGATCAGTTGTGTCCTGATCTGAGTTGCTAAAGCAGCTTTCTTAAGCTGGCTTTCCCAGACCTTGCCAAAGAAAACTCAGGCAACCTGGAGAAAGCTCCTTTGGAATGAATGCAAGATATCTTTGAAATAACATGGCAGAACTTAGGAGTCACTGCCTTTGGGACAAACCTTGTGGAAACCATGGCCAAAGAAAGCAATGTAAAAGGCATTCTTAATTGGTATGTGTGTGTGGATGTGTGGGGGTGTGTGTGTGTGTGTGGATGTGTGTGACAACATCCTATTTATGGAGGTGGGAGTCAGAGGGGGCAGGAGACTCAGGTAACCAGGACGTAAAAGTGAAGTCACTCCCTCCTGCCAGGAATCAGGACATTTGGCAGCTTCTTAGCTCCATTCCTGGGTCTGATACTGGGCTACACTTGTGCCACATCATTTCATCACTAGGCCCTGACCCTATCCCGGCCTTCTTCCTTAGAGGAACACAATCATTGGTTTTCACAAGTAGCTTTAAGGCTATTTTTTTCTGCCCTGAGACAAAGTCTTGGATGCTTTACCCTAGTTACATCTCTTCACCTTGAGGTATAATGGCACACTGATCTCTAGCCACACTGATTATTTCAGAGTGAGAACTTTTTGGGAAAGTGTCACTTTCAGTCCCCGGTTGCCCCGGCTACCCACCCTACCCCCAACTGCCATCTCTCACTTCCTCATAAAGCCTGCTAATGTCAGCTCAAACCTGCCTTCTGCTGAGGGCATTCTCCCTGTCCCTTCCCTCTAGGGCCTTTCCTTAGAAGATTACCTTCCTTGTCGTCTCTATATGTGTACATATGTGTATACACACATATAAAGCACATACGCACAGAGTTATTTGCATGCTGTCTCCCCCAATAGCTGGTGAACTTGTTGAGGCCAGGGATCATGTTTAGGCTTTCCTTTGCATTTCTGGCACTCAGCATAGTTCTTTTGGCACATAGTAAGTGCTTAATACTGGTCTGTTGATTGATTAATAATAGGCACAGCCAAACACAGTTCAAAAGTAGGAATGTCTTTTCATTTGTTTTTTTTTCTCTAAGAACACTTCCTCTCCCCCCTCCTCCCCTTTCTCCCCCCTTCTCCTGCTGCCCTCCTGTCTCCCTCTCTCCTCCCCCCTCTCTCCTCCCCTCCCCCTTTCTTTTTTTTTTTTTCTTTTTTTTCCTTTTTGGTGAGGCAATCAGGGTTAAGTGACTTGCCCAGGGTCACACAGCTAGCAAGTGTCCAGTGTCTGAAGCTGGATTTGAAGTCAGGTCCTCCTGACTCCAAGGCCAGAGCTCTATCCACCATGCCACCTAGCTGCCCCAAATAATTCTTTTTTTTTTTTTTTGGTGAGGGCAATTGGGGCTAAGTGACTTGCCCAGAGTCACACAGGTAGGGAGTGTTATGTGTCTGAGGCCAGATTTGAACTCAGGTCCTTCTGACTCCAGGGCCAGTGCTCTATCCACTGCACCACCTAGCTGCCCCCCTCTTTTCCTCCTCCCCTCCTGTCCCCTCCTGTCTCCCGTCCCCCCTCTCTCCTCCCCCTCCCCTCCTGTCTCCTTCTCTCCTCCCCTTTCCCCTCCTCCCTTCCTGTCTCCTGCTGTTCCTCTGTTTCCCTGTCCCTGGTCTCTCTTCCCCCTCCCCTCCTGTCTCCTTCTCTCTTCCCCTTGCCTCCTCTCCTCTCCCCTCTCTACCTTTTCCTGTCAAACCTTTGCTCTAATCTTCCCTTCTCCCAAGAGCTTTCCTTATGGAGCTATATCTACATAGGTTCAAGGAGTCTGTTTGTTTGATGGCGATTTGATCTTGAACATCTAGTACTTTGTAAGTGTTTAAGTATGTGGCTTGCCTTCCTGTCCAAACAAAGGAAGCCCAGTATAGCAGAAAGAGCACTGATTATGATGTCACAGGACCGGTATTCAAATCCTGACTCTGTGGCTTGTTGCCTATGTGACCTTGGGCAAGTCCCTTCCCTTCCCTAGGCCTCAGTCTCTCTATCTGTCAAATGAAGATCAGAAGAGCACCTACTCCACAGGGTTGCTATGAGGATTAAAGGAGCTAGGTTAATGACAGGTCAATGATCACCCCTGGATGGCAGTGGTGGATGCCAGAAGCGGATGCCAGAAGCGGCTTGGATCTCACTCTCCCTGACCCGAGGTCCCACAGAAATCAAGCTAGGGCTCAAATGAACTAGGCCCTGGAGCCTGAGACATTGGGCAGAAAATGAGCAGGGAGACCCAGCAGAGCTACCCCCAGTGCCTGCAGGCAGCTGCTGCTGTGGCTGCCAAGAACATCTGCATTGGGATAGTCAGGCATCCAGGGGAGATGGCTGGGCCTGGGAAGGCAGGAGATCGATGGTGGGAGATTGTTTTCTCACACTTATCCGTGGTGGGGCTTCAGGGTGACTGGCGGGAATGAAGAAGAAAGTCAACAAGTGATGGTCATTTGTGGGTCTTTTCAGACACACACATTATTGTCACAATCTTCACATAGGAAGGAAAATCTTCACTCACCACACTAGTCCTGGAATGGGGGTTTGGGGGAAGCGATTTTCTTGGGAACTGAAGGGTTCACTTGAACCCCTTTCTTGCCGGAAATCTTTTATAAATTGTTTTGCTCTGCTTCCGTGCCTCAGTAGACAGAATCTGGTCACCCTGACTGCAGATATGGGGGACCTCGGGGGTTCTTATTCTGACCCTCTAGGATCATTGCTCAGGGATGGAGATGGAGAATGTGCAGGAGATGCACCTACTTTGAGTGAAGCCCCAGCCTGGTCATTAACAAAATGGCTCATTTTCTTGCAATCTGCATCTTTCTCCTAAAAGCAGGGTTTTAAAAACAAACAAACAAACAAACAAAACTCTGGTTTATTGAGAGTTCTGGTAAGCTGACAAGATGGGGCATGATGGGGAAAAAACACACTGGAGTAAAAGACATAGGCTCATAGGCTCACAGATTTAGACTTGGAAGGGACCTTGCAGCCACTGAATCCAAGCCTTTATTTTGCAGATGAGGAAACTGAGGCCTAGAGGAGTGACATTCCCATGGTCACACAGAAGACCTTAGATTTAGAGCTGGAAGAGACCTTAGAGGTCAGTGAGTCTGACTTCATTTACAGATGAGGAAACTGAGGCCTGGAGAAGTGACATTCCCATGGTCACACAGCTGGTTAGTATCTAAGGTGGGAGTTCAGCCTAGGGAGATTTGTGTTCTAGTTCAAGTTCCAGTACTAGTCAGATATATTGATTTTGGGCCAATAATTTACTTTTTGGGGGGTAGGGGGAGAGTAAACTCAGAACAGGGTCACATAGTTAGTATCAGCTTAACATTCTTAGATTCTATGAGTTCCAGTTAATTGAAGTCTTTTTTTTAAGTTTTTAGGCAATTGGGGTTAAGTGACTTGCCCAAGGTCACACAGCTAGTAAGTGTCAAGTGTTTGGTCTGAGGCTGGATTTGAACTCAGGTCCTCCTGTCTTCAGGGCCAGTGCTCTATCCACTGCACAACCTAGCTGCCCCCTATTGAAGTCTTACTATAAACCTTATGGCTTTTACTATAAACCTTTTCAGGCCTTTAGCCAGCAAAAAGGAGATCTTTCAATAATTAACTTGCTTTGCCCACCTGGTGAATACAGCAGACTCTGGCTTGAACAGATGGGCCTCAGCCCTCCAGCCAGAAAGCTAATACATTATTTGACTTTGTTACATAAGGAAAGGATGTGTGATCCTGGAAGGTGAGCTTCCCCCAGGGCATGGCCTCAGGTTTCCAGTCTGTTTCAAGAGCAGTGAGTCCTAGGTGATCTTAAGTGCCCTGATGGTGCCCTAGAGAGTTGGCAGGCTCTCACTGTGCTCATGAAGGCTTAACTGGACTGAGTTTTCTGGGCTGTGAAATGCTCACCTGAACAAGTAGGTTAGCATGGAGGACTCTGAGAGATGAGTTAATGGATTTGATATGGTGGGTGACTTTGGGCAGATAGCTCCTGGCCCTCCTGTAGCCTTGGGAGCTTTGAGGTGGTCTTGAAGCATGTCTCCAAGAAAGGCACATGGGTGTCTCAGATTGTCAGGTCACGGTGGCATGGAGAACTACAGCAAGCGTGAAGCTTTACTGTCCTCTATGTGTATGACTATGTGTGTGTGACTGTAGGTGAATGTGTGTGTGTACCTATGGGTGTGTGTATATGCACACCTGTAGGTGTGTGCACCTGTAGGTGGATTTGTGCACCTGCAGGTGTGTATGCACTTGTAGGTGAGTGTGTATATGTGTGTGTGTGTGTACCTGTAGGTGAGTGTGTGCACCTTTGGGG
>NW_020944374.1:1608586-1722413 GCF_900497805.2 Vombatus ursinus | reverse complement strand
TATGTGTGTGTGTGTGTACCTGTAGGTGAGTGTGTGCACCTTTGGGGTGTGTGTGTGTGTGTGTGCGCACCTGTGGGTATATGTGCACTTGTAGGTGAGTATGTATATGTGTGTGTGTGTACCTGTAGGTGAGTGTGTGCTGCAAGGGGAGCAGAAGAAAGAAAAGCGCTCTCTCTCACCTGCCCTTTCTTTCTCTTCCTCGCCTTCTCTGTCTCTTCTCTCTTTCCCTTTCTCTTTTCATCCTTTCCCTTGCCTTCTTGTTCTTACTCTCTTTTCTCTCTCCCTCACCTCCTCTTTTTTCCTTTTTTTTTTTTTAGGCAATTAGGGTTAAGTGACTTGCCCAGGGTCACACAGTTAGTAAGTGTCAAGTGTTTGGTCTGAGGCCAGATTTGAACTCAGGTCCTCCTGACTTCAGGGCCGGTGCTCTATTCACTGCACCACCTAGCTGCCCCTCCTCTTTTTTCTTTGTCTCTTTCTCCTCTCACTTTGTCTTTCTTATTCTTTCTCCCTCTCCTCTCCTCTTTCTTCCTCCTTCACATTTTCTTTTTCTCCTTCCCTCTCCCGGGGCAAAACAAGTTAAAATAAAACCTCTTTGATGGATGGCACCAAGACCAAACACCTTTTATTTAGGTCATGCCCCTAAAATGATATCTCTCTGGAGGGGAAAAATATAAAGGCAGGCCATGGGATGGAGGGGGTGGAACAAAACACCTATTCTAGGTTGCACTAAGGTTTTATGAGAGAAACAGAGAGAGACACAGAGGCGAAGACAGTGAGAGAACAGAGACCCGAATTCAAATCCTGCCAAAGACACTAATACTAACTATGTGACCCTGGGCAAGTCATTTAACCTTAGTTAGCCTCAATTCTCTCATCTGTAAAATGGGGGCTATAATAGCATCTACCTCATGGGATTGTTGTAAGAAGCAAATGAGATACTCTACATGTAAAGGGCTTTGCAAACCTTCAAGTGCTATAGAAACGTTAGCTAGCATACACACAAACATGTATAGATTTAGAGCTGAGAGGGATCTCAGAGGCCAGCTAGCCCAACTCCTTCATTTTCTATATGGGAAACTGAGGCCCAGGAAAGTGATGTCATTTGCCCAAGGTCACCTAGCAGATCAAATGAGATAATACATGTAAAGTGCTTTGAAAACTTCACACAAGCATTATATTTTATATTATATCATGTCTGTAAGTGTGCATGTATATATATGCTAGAGAAATGTTAGTTATTCTTAGTAAGAAACTGGTCTTCTCACTGTTCCTCACACACACCATTCTGTCTCCCACAGTCTATTCTCCATGCTTGGAACACTCTCCCTCACTGCTTCTGTCTCAGAATCCCTCATTTCCTTCAAAGCACAGCTCAGAGGCTACTTCGTACACCACCATGCCTATTCTGGTTCCCCAGATGATCTTTCTTGAAATGTCCCTCCCCCCTTCGCTGCCCCTCCCCTCACTGTGTATAAGCTCCTAGAGGGTAGGGGCTGCTTTGTCTAGTGTCTGGCGCAGAGTGGGCACTTTAGGGGAAGCTAGGGGGCAAAGCGGATAGCGTGCTTAGCCTGAAGTCAGGAAGCCTTGAGTTCCAATCTGGCTTCAGACTAGCTGTGTGACCCACCTCCCAGGGTTGTCGTGAGCATCAAATAAGTTAATATTTGTAAGCACTTTGCAAGTGTTAGAGTGCTATATAAAATGCTAGCTATTATTAATAAATAATATTTATGTAACGAATTGTTCAAAAGGAAAAGGTCCCCTTTAGGACAGAGAACAAGGGCCTTCACTCTTCGACGTCCAGTCTTCCCCTTCTTCTCTAATCTGAGTTTCAGAAGAGCTCCAGTGAAGGTCACTCAGACTTGGTGAGTGCCCTGGTCTTTCAAGCCCCTCAGAAGGTGGCATCGGGCTTTCTTGTGCCCAGTGCCCTACATAGCCTGCACTGGCCGGAGAAGAGGCCTCAGGAACACACAAATCTGTTGACAAGACTGTTCCTTTGCCTTTCAGAACTCCTCTTCCTCCCCCTCCCAGCCTTTGGGCTGAGGGGTCTCACTGGAGAACCTCCCTTTCCCCATCCATAAGGACACCTTATCTCCAAGGTCATCTCTCCATTTCAAGCCCTTTTTAAAGTCTAATTGCTGCAGAAGGGGGAACGCTTGCCAGTGGGTCCCAGCCGTTGGTGGCCAACGAGGCCAGGTCTTTTACTGGGATATTCTTGTGGGGCAAAGGCCTTTGGGCATCAGTGCAGTGAGACTTGGGCTGATGATCATGTCATCTGCTCTCAGTGTCCAGATGTGCTTGGGTCCTGCATGGCCTAGCAGAGGTAGCATGGTATCATGGAAAGAACACCCAGGCTTTGCAGTCAGAGTGCCTGGGATCAAATCTCAGCTCTGCTAGGATCATAGAATCGTAGGCTTACAGATGGAAGAGACCTTAGCCACTGGCTAGCCCAACCCTTTCATTTTACAAATGAGGAAACCGAGGCCCAGGAAGATGAAGTGATTCGTGGTTGTAGGATCACAGGGAGATTATTGAGTCCACCTCTGCTCATTTCATAGAGGAAACAGAGGCCCAGGGAAGGGAAGTACTTGTCTGGGCCACAAACTTAGTAAGTAGCTAAGATAGGCTGTGAACCCAGGTCCTCCTGTCTCAAAATCTAGTGCTCTGGTCACACCAAGCTGCCTCTTGAGTTCTGCCAGGCCGTTCACATGTAGCACCATAGATTTGGACCAGAAAGGGACCTTAGAGGTCATCTAGTTCAACCCTTTCATTTTATAGATGAGTAAACTGAGCCTGAGAGACGTTAAGTGTCTTGCTCATGGTCACCTAACTAGTAAGTGATTGAGGCTGCGCTTAAACAGAGGATTTCCTGACTCAAAGTTCAGTGCTCCATCTACTACATCATGTTACCTCTCAGCCATATAAGAGCTCTGTGATCTTGGGCAAGTCATTACCCCTCTTGGGGCCTCAGTTTATCCATCTGTAAAATGAAAGGATGGGGCCTTTTGGGCTCTAAATCCTGTAGTCCTGTGGTTGTCAGTCATCTGTGGTTTGATCTCTGCATACACACAGCAAATCTCAGAGCATTTAGGTGATTGTCCAGACAAAGATACTAATTTTCAGATGGATATACTAGATATGGCAGATAAAAGGGTTTTTTTTTTGGCTGGAGTTGTTTGGACAATGACTCTGGCATTTCTCAGGTACTATACAGCTCTAATTTCTATGGTTCTAGGTATAGCAAATTGGGAAAAGTCTAGAATGGTACCATTCCTAAAGGATGGCTTGATCATCACACACTCTTGGGGGTAGGGCTGGGATAGGGAGGTGTGAAGGCCAGCTTAGGTAGCATGGAGGAGAGTGGCCTGGATATTCTCTCTCCACCCAACTTCTGGTGAGCAATTAGAAAGCTCTGGCTCAGAGATAGAGACTATTGCAGCTGGGAGGGGTCTTAGAGATCATTTAGTGTGACACCCCTCATTTTATAGAGGGGGAAATTGAGGCCCCCATAAAATGTCTTCACTTCATGGGTTCATAGGATTTAGAGCTATCAGGGACTTTAAATTAGTCTAATCCCCTCATTTTATAGAGAAGGAAATTGAAGCCTAGAGAGAGGAAAGGACTTGCCCAGTGTTCCAGAGCTTGGCAGAGCTGGGATTAGAACCCCAACGTGTAAGATTCTAATCTGTCCAATGAAGGACTGGCAGAGTGGGCTTGGCATAAGAAACTGAAAAAAGGTTGTCTTTTTTAAAGTTAACTGTTGTAAATTCAAGGAACATGCTACCCCATTTCTATTTCCCATGCAGCAATTGGCCAAACCTTGCGGTAGCACATTTAAGAATGCACTTCTACAGGATTTACTCACGCAGGTTGCTTTAATCCCAATGTTGATTTACTTTAGATGGTCAGCATCAAAGCAAGCAGTTGGACCCTTTATCTAGGATCCAAATGAGATGATGTTGGGAGAGTGCTTTGCAAACCTTAAAGTCTACATAAATGTCAGCTCCGATTATTATTACCATCAGGGGCCTGATTCCTGCACTACGAGAGAGAGGATGACTTATCTTTTCCTTTTTGCCTGATGTCTTTCCTTATCTAATGTGCTGTGCTCAGAGCAATTTCTAAGGTGCCTTTTAGGTCTCAGTCCTAGGGTCCCCTGGATCCTATAGAGTGACAATTAAGTCCATGACCCACCCCCTAGACAAACATGCTTTCCTTCTCCGATCACCTGAGCACAACTCAAGGCCAGCCAAGTCCCTTGGCATCATTCTGTCTGGTCCAATTACCCAATGACAAAGATGACTGCAGTGAAAATCAGAATGGTCCTTCCATCATCTCTCCCAGCTGTCACCCCCTCCTCTCTGTCAGTTCTGTTAAGGGCACAGATGATAGCTTTTTGTATCCCCTTCCTAATGGACATTCTGCTTCTCCCACTAAAGTGGGGGTCTTAGACCCAGTGGAGAACATCTCTCCCAAGAATCAAATACACATACTCTCCCAAATAATATAAAACGCAGCCACTGAGAGACAATCTGAAAAATTGCCTTGGAATATTAAGGATCATCATATATCATCTATAACTAGTTGCATCTATATGTCAGTCAGTCAACAAGCATTTATTAGGCACTCACTATGTCCAGGCACTGTACTGAGTGCTGGGGATACAATGAAAAGGAAAAACAGCCCCTATCGTCAAGGAATTTATATTCTAATGGGAAAGAGGGAAAGAAATAAGCATTTATTAAGCACGTATACTTTACAAATGTGATTTCATTCATCCTTACAAAAACCTTGTGAGGTAGGTGCTATTATTTATTATCCCCATTTTACAGCTGTGGAAACTGAGGCAGACAGAGGTTAAGTGACTTTGCTTAAGGTCACACAACTAGTGTCTGAGACTGGATTTGAACTGAGGTCTTCCTGACTTCATGCCCATCGCTCTATCCACTGCACCACCTAGCTATCTAATGAGGAGATAATATGCAAATAAATATGTACACACAAGATATACACAGTATAAATGGAAGGTAATTTCAGGTATATCTATATCTAAGTTCAAGTTCCATCTCTGGCTTAGGTATAGTAAGAAGTTGTGATAATGCCTGAAACAATACAAATCATATAACTCAGAGGAAAGTAGGTCCCTATTCCTGGGACCTACTGCCCATTTCTCCTTTCACTGGTGCCAGCATCAAGGTTGAGTCCTCAAGGAAGACTGGCCAGAAGACTGAGTTTTACTAGTATTGTTGGCAGAAGTTTTTCCCCTGGGAGTTTCTTAAACCAATGAAATCATAGGACTAGTTAAAAAAAAAACTCAACTATATCTATGTCTATGTCTATATCTATTTCAGTATCTGTGTCTGTATCTGAATATTTAGACCAATTCAAAGGGACATCTATATACATTTGAAAAGAAAATCCACTTCCAACAAGGAATAACTTGCTTTCCTGTAACCTCTCAGCAACTGAGTCAGACTCAGATCCCTGTAGCATCTTAACCCTTTGTGGTATTTCAACTGTGGGAAATGGAGTACACTGAGGCACCGGTTGGGATTGGTCCCATTTTTAAGGTCAGAACTCCAGGTACTGGCAAAGCACTACTACTTCAAAGACCAGTTCCATGCCTTCTTCTCTCCTTTGCCCCTCCCCCCTTGGAAATACCATATCTTTTTTTTTAAACAATTTAATGATTTGAACATAACAACAAAACCCAAAAGAAGCAGGCCCAATCAAGTAAAAAGTCACTTACCCGGAAGAATTCTTTGGTCGAGCCTGAATCCAGGGTTCCATAGGCAATCTCAGTCTGCTTGGCCAGATCCTCCGCACTCTCTATGGGTGACACCATCCTCTCCACAGTTAGGAAGGCAGCGAGGTTGGCGGTATAGGAGGAGATGATGATGAGGGTGAAGAACCACCAAACTCCTCCAACAATTCTGCCCGAGAGAGATCTGCAAAATAAAAGCCGAGACAAAACCCAACCCAGAGGGGTTGATAAATCCATGGAATTACTTTTGGTTAATGCAATTACAATTCATCAAAGGAGGCAGGTGATATGAGGGTACACATGTGAGAAAGCCTTTGCCTGAAATAGCATGATGCCAGAATGGATGCTTATTTTGGGCACCAAAATATTGGGGTTTGTTTTTTATTTAGGAAAGCCTTTCTTGTCTATACTGTTTGCCCCCAGCCATGGTACCATGGCCAGTGACCATCACACTGTCTGCCACACCCAGGGGGAAAAAGTCCTTTTGGTCTACAGGACTGGGTGCTGGATTTGGAGTCAGAAAGACTTGGGTTCATATCCCACCTCAGACACTTATTAACTGTGTGACCTGAGGCAACTTAACCTCTTAATCTTTCTGGGCCTAGTTTCCTCATCTGTAAAATGTGGGAGTGGGACTTGATGCACTTTGAGGCCCCTTCCAGCTCTAGATCTAGGATCTCATGTGTGACCTTGGGCAAGTCCCTTCCCTTCCCTGGACCTGTTTCCTCTTCTGTAAAATGAAGGGTATGGAGTAGGTGACTTCTGACATCCCTTCTAGCTGGAGATTTCTCCATGATCTTTTAAGGAGAGATTTTGAGGGGAGAAAATAAAGAAGCAACAGCCTTCCTCACTACAAGGGGAATGGAAACATATAAATGAAATTGTTGCCCACCGGTGGAGAGCCCAGATAAGAAATTTAATAGTGCTGAAGTTCAGTCAGGCCCAGCCTTTCCATTTAAAGAGTAGTTATACATGGAGAAAGGAGCCAGAAAATACTATGTATTTCTTTTTCTTGAAATAAATAGCTGTTGAGACTTAGCATCTCTCACACAGGTCACCACAGAGAATAAAAATCTCCTTCTATTGAGGCTGAACACCAATTCTAGACAGTCTATGGGCCTCCTTTCCAATTCAATTCTTTGCCTTGCTGCAGGGGCCTAAAACCTTCTGGGTTACAAACCAAGCCATTGTTAATGGGCAGTTCTCACTTAGAGTAAAGTAAGGGCATATCTACATAATAGAATCTGAGTGGTACTGCCTTTCAAAATCTCCCCCATTGACCTGCCCTGGTGCATGATCGAAGGTCTACCACGAGAGCACTTTCTTTGAGTTGTCACTGTCTCTGGAAGGCTCCTGTAAAATGTGACTATACAACCAGGATGATGTGGAAATTGGATGTCACTCCATACATGGAGATGTGAAGCTTAGAGAAGATCTGGAGGCGGGGAGGGGCATGATAGCTATCTTTAAGTATTCGAAAGGCTGTCATGGGGAAGGGGGACAATAGTACTTTATCATGGAGGGTCCCTTGCCCACCAAAAAAGTACAGGAAGAGGATGATTGTAATAAAGTTCAAGAAAAGGCTTGTGGGGAGGACATGAAGCAGTGGAAAGAACTCTGGATGCCCTAGATTTGAATACCACCTTTTTAACTTGCTACATTTGGCAAATCTCTTCCCCAGTCTGGGTCTTGGTTTCCCCATCTGTAAAATGAGGGAGTTTGAATCAAACCCATATGAGGTCTCAACCCACAGTTTAAGAAGCACTGAAGGGGTCACGAGCGGACAAAGTTTAAGGAGTCCTGGACTAGATGATCACTAAGGTCCCTTAGCTCAGAGGTATTAAACACGTGTGAGGCCCACAACACTACCAAAAGAGGCCTGAACCAGGTTAAAATGTAATTGAGAAGTATTTAACAAAATAAATAAAAATGCAATAAATACATTTTAAAACTAAGTCAATACGCAGCCTATAGGGATTCATATGGATGGGTTAGTGGCTCCTGCTTCCATTTGAGTTTGGCACCACCGATTTAGCTGATCTCAGCCTCTGTCCCTCTGACTGGAGGGTGGTGCTGTGAACCCAAACCTCCATTTAAGGAGAGAGCTCAGCTCAAACATCTCGTTTCTCATCAGGCTGTGCTACTTTGGGACGTCTCTGACTGACTCTCCACCATGCTCCCTCAATGGTTATCTTCTCTTCCTCCTCCCCCACATTTTGGATTTTGGCATTTTGTCTTCCTTCCTTAGACTGTAAGCTTTTTGAGGCAGGGACTATCTTTCTTTTTTATATTTGTATCCCCAACAAAAATAAAAAAATAAAAATATTTGTAATAAAATTACACATTTTTAATTTGTAATAAATTAATTTGTAATAACTTTGTAATAAAATTTGTAATGAAATTTGTAATAAAAATACTGACTTTGAAGTTGGGGAAGACCTGGGCTCAAGTTCTTCTATGTGACCCTGGCCAAGTCACTTAACCTCTCAATGTCCTGGGTGGCTCTCAACAACTAAGTTGACGATGAATCGCCAGTCTTCATTGGCGGATGGAGTTTCCCACCAAGTAGTTCCTTATATTGATGAAATCACAAGTCCACACCTCCTTCAGAGAGAGGCCCCATGGTGGATGAGAAGATTTGAAAGGGTCGTGATCTGTCCCCATGAAAGTAGTGCTCATGTTGGATGGAAAGAGATCCATCTTAACATTGAGTCATGGTTACAAAACCCACTCTATTTTTCAAGGCCTCTACTCCTGCTGCTTAGCTTTGTTCTCTGGCTATACAAAATGGATTATTTATTTAATTCTTTCCTGAACACAAACACTTCAAGCCCCTCCAACATGAAAAGCCACTTTGCTAACAGGTTTTTGCCAACTAATAATTATTCTCTCTCAGGGTTGCAGTGGGAGAACGTTTCCCTTGCAGGGAAGAAAAACATCTGGATGACTCAGAGATGAATGTTACACTTCTGGACACCAAAAATACATGGAATGTTTCTTTTATAAAGCTGGACCTTCTTATAAACTGTTTTTCCTTTTTTGGGGGGGGGGGCATGTGTGCATTTAATTAGTTCCTGACTGATCTGGATGGCTTTAGAAACAATTATTAGTGTATAAGGGATTAATCCCTGTAAGTATCTTCGCTTTGTTAATCAGTAAGAAAATATCTCTCCTTTGTGGTTCCAAGAGGAGAGAAATGGGAATGGTGAGCGATTTCTGGAAGATGCCATTTTGTTATTCACACTGAAAATTCACTTAAAGGTACAGGAGAGCCAAAGCCATTCTGAGAATGGAAAAGGGCCTATTCTTTCCTTGACAATGGAGTGAGATTGTCATTGGGAGGAGTGGGCTTTGACAGTCTTAGGGGAGGACATATTTGGGAGGCCTTCGGGGGTTACAATGGGACCCACAAGGGTGAACATTCCGCCTCTGGGAACCAGGGTGCAAACTCACAGGTGGTTCCGCATGGTGCACTTGTGATGGAGGGAAGGGAACAGAGAGGGCCTTTTGGAAGACATGGCACACAGCATGAATGTATTGGTCCAAGGTGCTCCCAAACCAGGGCTATGGTTCTTTTGACCAGCTCCACAGTTGATTCAGAGATGGTTGATTCAAATGACCAGGTAAAATATCCAAATCCACTGGAAAATGGTCACCAAAGTGGCCATGAATGTCTATGTCTACTTTGCTACTGAATTTGGCAATTATGAGGATAATTTTTTTCTGCATTTCTTTGCATATGGGGGTACCTACATACCAAAAATACAGCAGTCATTGCCAATCTCTAATTACAAATTCCTTGCTACATTGGACTCCAGTACAGAGAGACCAAGAATCTGACATGATCAAAAAAATCCTAGTCCACTGGAAAATGTCCAATAAGGTGGTCATAGATACCTATATCTACTAGGCTACTGATTTTGACCATCATGCTGATAATGCCTCTCTTTTGGAATCCATATGAGATTTAGAAGTTGTAGTTTCCACATCCCCCCTCTACCCAAGTAGCTCTGGCAAGGACTCCTTTTTGACATTCTCACTACTCTCTCCCTATATACTTGTGAAGGGCTATCAGTTCCTTGGAGGTAGAGGTGGGGGATGGCAGTTCAGCTCCTATGAGAGGAATGAGCTGCATATCCATTTACACGTTAAGTTATTTTCCTCACTGCAAATGATTATGACCACATCTCAAACGGCAGCCATAGCTAAACAAAGCGACATTGATGGGCGAGTCCTGTCACTTTTGACAAAAGCTCTATTAAAAACAGACAAAACTATAGAGTTGCATTAAAAGGCCTGTCACCTTTCAAAATGTCATTTCCCCCCTTTACTAAATTGGCACGTTGCTTAATGTTCATTTCAGACCAAGTTTTCGTGCATGAGACAGATCTTAAAGTTACTATAATGAAACGGCTTTCCAACACCGGCACTTCCTACGCCTGTAATGGGGCATTCTAATCAGTGAATCATACTTGGGAGGATTGAGGTAGCAGGAAGTTAAAGCAAATTAGAAGCAAGAGAAAGGAGAGTGGCCAAACAAAAAATTCTGGAAGATTGAGCCAATAACAAACACTGTACTTGTTATCTGTCGAGCACAAGAAACTCTGATTTCCAAGTTAATCATAAAATGCATTTTATAACCTCTGATAGGGTGCTAAAAGTGAGGGATGGGCCCTTAACCTTCCTCCTATAAGAAAATATATAAATCTCCACTTTGCTAACAAAGAAGTGCCCAAATTGTAAATCCATTTCTCTTTTACATAGACTCTTGGTAATTCTTTTTTTTTTTAATCTCGTTTTTCCAAGAATATACTCCATTTTCATACTGCTCGCTGTTCCACGGCTGCGACTGATTGAGGAGAGGATAAAAAACCAAAACAAAACACCCAAAATCCAAAACGTGCAGAATCAATCATCAGCTCTTACGGTTCTTTCTGATGGGAAAAAGGAACTGTGTCCCTGAGATGGAAAATGTTGGCTTTTAGCCATAGACCTTGTGAAATGGTTGTAATAAAAATGTTACTATTACATCATCTATTTATTATCCTGGCTCCCCTAAAGTGAATTTGCAGCAGGAAGAAGAGGTGCTGGCTGTATATCAGAAGACGAAAGGATATTGCTTAAGGTGAGCAAAAAAAGAAAGAAACCCTCCTCCCCCATCCCTGCTGTCTTTATTGTTATGTTTATTGCTCTGCATATATTCTCTGTTTTTAAGAGGTTCATTAATCTATGTGTCACTAGAGTGGATTTCCCCCCTGCCCATCTTACTACCTAGAGGAAGGGGGGAGAAGAGTGGCTATGGAGCAAGGGGGAGGTTAGCTGGGCTCAAGAAGTCAGTGTTGCCTGGTTCAAGCTCCACCTCATCTTTCTCAGTACAGAGACAGCAAAGACATGGCTGGACCGACCGTTTGATCCTGAGCTAGCCAGCTCTCGGCTAACCCTGAAGCAGTTCTGCATACAACCAGCAGGGGGAGCACTTCCCATGCAGTGGGGAACAACAGGCTGGCTTCCTTCCAGACTGCTCCCACTGTTAAGGGCTGCGGCAGCTCTGTCTGTCTGTGACAGTCTGTCTGCTTGTCAAACTCCTTCAAAGACATCCCTTCCGGGGAAGAAGACAAAGCTGTGTGCTTCTGGCAGGGTTGGGAAGATACCAAGGGCTGGTGAGGCCAATCACAACATTGTGAAGGCCGTGTGAGGTGGGGAGAGAGGAGGAACGGCTGGGGCCTTGAGAAGGCACTCGGTCGCCCCTGTTGCTAAGAAATAGTGATGGAAGTGCTTCATATTTGGAAGGTGAAGGGTGGAATGATTTTTTCAAGTGCTCAGTTTTTACTAGCATTAGGCTGTATCTAAGCCCATGCTCACAAACCGGTCTGGAAAAAAAAAAATCAGGTGATTTCAAACAGGACCCAGTTATGGAGTGAGTGCATTGAATGTCAGAACTGGAACAGCCAAGCGAGGCCTAGAAAGGGAAAGGAGGGGAGGCTCATGGGATCACAGGCTGTCAGAGTCGACAAGCATTTATTAAGCACCTACTATGTGTCAGGCACTGTGATAAGGGCTGGGGATACAAAGAAAGGCAAAAACTGCTCCTGCCCTCAAGAAGCTCACAGTCTAATGGAGCTGGAAGTAACATTAGAGGTCATGTGATCTAGCTTCATTTGCCAGAAGGGGAAACTGAGACTGAGAAAGAAGAAGGGGCTCATGGGATCACATAGGCTGTCAAAGCTGGAAGGGGCCTTAGGGAATCCAATGTTTTCACTTAACAGAAGGGGAAACTGAGGCTCAGAGCATTCGAATTCCAACTCTTCTTTCGCACCCTGTGATTGGGTGGTATGTATAGAAGCAGGCTCAGTGTTTGGGTAAGGGTTACCCTTTTGATATTTGTCTCTCTCTGCAGTTTGATATAGAGCAAACTCATTCACTGTGTTCAGTCAAGGGAGTTAAAAGTGTCAAACTTAACATTTGCCCAGATTCTCCAGGCCCTCGGGACACTGTCAATAGCTCAGTCTGGCCGACATGGAATGATGCACACAGCTCTCCTTGTGATGGCCCAGTGCTTGTTTCCTGGCCCGTTAATTTAGGTGAACACATACATGGTCAATAGCATTTGAAATGCTCTCAGGGCTTATGTTTGTTAACAGGCCGGGCCAAGGCACAGGCTCATTAAAGATTGGAAAACCAGAACACAAACATTGGGCGTCAACTGGAGGAGACAGACAAAGCAAACCTAAGTGGGGGCCACATCTGGGTGCAAGGCAACCCAGAACAGGGGAAGGAAGGAGGGAAGCAGGGCTGGCCTGTGGGGCCTGTGGAGACACCATTCTCAGCCTAGCTCTGCCCCTGACTGTAGAAGCTTGCTTAAGTCCCTTCCCTTCTCAAGTCCTCAGTTTCTTCCTCTGTCAAATGAAAAGTTGAGATCATTTCTAAAGTCCCTCCCAGCTCAGATACTCTCTTTTTTAAAGTTCTTCCCCAACTTTGTCATTCTTTATTCTTTGGTCCCTCCCAGCTCTGAGATTCTTTGTTCTAAGCTCTCTCCTACCTCTGCCATTCTCTGTTCTAAGCTCTCTCACAGCTCTGCCATTCTCTGTTCTAAGCTCTCTCCTACCTCTGCCATTCTCTGTTCTAAGCTCTCTCACAGCTCTGCCATTCTCTGTTCTAAGGTCTCTCCTACGTCTGCCACTTTCTGTTTTAAGGTCTTTCCTACATCTGCCATTTTCTATTCAAAGGTCTATCACAGCTCTGCCATTCTCTGTTCTAAGGGCCCTCCCAGTTCTAACATTCTATAGTTCATGTTCTAAGGCAGGGATGTCAAACTCATGGTTTGAAGGGGAAAACTCCCCAATGCTGCCTGAACCAGATTAAAATGTCATTGGAAAATGTTTAACAAAATAAATGAAAATATAATATAGAAAACATGAATTTGTAGTTTTCTCAGCCAAGATGCAACCCACAGGAATCCATTTTTTATTTAAGTTGGACACCATTGGCCTAAGTTCTGCTTTCTGTTCTCTGGGCCCTCCTGGCTCTCACGTTCTATGTTCTAAGGTCTTTTCCCTGGTACGATATTCTAGGGTTTTATGTTCCAAATTCTAAGGTCCCTTTCAGCACTTTGGAAGACAATGTTTCATAATTTCTCCGTTTACCATTGTGGTATAAAGGCATTCGGGGAAAGTTAATTGCAGATGCACAGATCTGAACTGTCTGGGGAGCTTGTCTCAAATGGCAACTATTTAACACAAAACAATACTTCCGCTGTCTAGGGGCCTTGAGAAGTCAACAGGTTACATATGCCTGGCGTAGGGGAAGGCCTGGACTCTGAACCAAGAGACCTGACCTCAGTTTCTAGCTCTGACACTTACTAGCTGTTTGACCCTGCACCTCCTTTTAGCCTCTCAGTGCCTCGGTTTCCTCATCTATAAAATGGAAATGATAACACTCCTCCCAAGGCTGCCAGGAGAAAGGTCTAATGGCAGCCTCCAAGTGCTGGACATGTGAGCACTTACTTCTGAATGGGAAGGATACCAAGATAGAAGGCAGCCTAGGAGGGTGGGAAGCACGTTGGATCTACAGTCACAGGAGCTGGCTTCAAAGCTTCCCTCTGACCCCTGCTACCTGCGTGACCATGGGCAAGTTCCTTAACTTCCTTCAGCCTCAAGTTTCTGAACTTTAAAATGAGGGCGCTGGACTCAGCCTCCAAGGTCTCTTCTAGCTCTAAATCCGTGACTCTACTAGCCTCCGAGGGGCTGGACTGGATGCTTTCTGAGGCCTCTTCCAATGCTATATCTATCATCCCCTGCACTGGGGTATATACAAATGTATGACATAACAATGTTGGAGCAGTTAAAAAACAACCCACCAACTAAACAGCAAAATTTGGGCACTGAGGCTACTTCCGACTCATTTTGTAGAGGTGACCCCAGTGGTATGGAGTATGAAAATGCTACTTGAAATCCAAGGACGCTCTCTTTTTCTGATGGGTGAAAACCAGAGAGGGTGGGTGTGTTCTGTTCCTGGAAAGGATCACATACCTAGTAGAAAACACAGGGCTTCTAAAGACAATAATTATATACTTTGAAGAAGCAAATGGCTGCTTGCTCACAATCGCCCCTGGTATCTTTGTCTTTGCAGGAGAACATGGTCTTTGCCATGGGGATAATAACCTGCTACATTCCTCTGCCACTTAAGGGTCGCCCCATAAATATTGCTACCAAACTTTCAAAACGTGCCTGGCTCGCAAGTTCCAGGTCACCAGCCTACTTTAAAGTTAATATTTCTTAAAGTGATTTGAGGAAATCCACCTAAAACAAATGGCCCTTTAAAAGAGTCCTGTGTGAAGCATGCTCAACTATGGTGGTGAGATCATCAATCCAGTATGGAGAGCTTTATTTATGCAAAGCAATTAAAACTGTCAATCTTAATTAGTGTACACTATCGTCTTACCACAGAGTTACTGGCTGTGTTCCAATAGCCTTCATTAGTGGTCATTCAGGAGCCCCACTTTCTTGATTTGCAACAGACAGATAGACACATGCAAAATTTTAAAGGAAGTTTGCCCAACCAATAAAGCCCAGATGAAAGTCATGGATTACCATACACTGTTAAGTGCCAGACCCATTTAGAGGAGGGTGTGGTGGGACTGAGAGGAGCGTGAGGTCCAAGGTCTGTCTGAGCTGTGGCTAGCTAGGGCATGGTGCATTCAAGCCCTGGCGACTATGATTTTCAAACAATAGAAGGCAGCATTATCAGAATGCATTTCAGTGGGCTTAATGAGTCAATTGGGTTACTGTAAATGCCATGGGAACTCTCTGAGTGTTGTTCAAACTGAGAAATCTTGTTCTTTTTACGGCCTCCACAGGCTTGAGACTTAGCTTTAGCTGGTATCTATGTCATGGCTGAGTCCAAACTCTGATCGATGTCTCAGTGGCCATTGATAACGTGGATGATGATTGATTTTGAGCTCCCTCTGCTCCCATGATATCTTTATTGCTAAATGAGATTCGAGTCTCATCTTAATAATAGTTAACGCTGCAAATGTGAGAATGAGAATGAAAATTTAGCTTATGTAGAAGTGTAATGAATGCTCAGTTACATGCTATACTTTATGAGTACTAAATACTTTCCTCCCTGGACCATTGAGTTGCCTGATATTCTACTAGCATGAGTTGGGGGCACTTCGTAATGTTTGGTGTTGAGGGGAATTTCCTTAGGTTAAGGAATTATCTCTAGAACAAGTATTCTGGGAGGCTAACTTATTGAGTCTTTAATTGTTTAAAATACCTTAGTGACACTAGTTTGGTTATCAACTAGATGGTTACTGCAGAGGAATGGAAGGACAGTCAGGTGAGTGTTTATGGGGGAAAGGATAGAAGGAAAGGTCTGTTTGGGGAATTATCAAGGGAGGATAACATGGGGCACCACAGTAGAGGGCAGCTCTGAGCACCCACAGGGCACAGAGTACCGGAGACAGAGAGGATACATAAGGAGAAATGAGTGGGTACCAAAGACAAGCTCCCCCCACTTTCATGTTTGTCTAGGGCTTGCCCCACTGATGCCTCCCTCAGCCTGGCTCAATAGGAAACCCTCATTGTTTGACTTCAGACTACATTACTTAGACTTCTCTGATAAACATAAGACTAGCTGGTCAATATTGACTTTAGCCAGAGTTTGTATATAAGCTGTAACATATGTAAATATAGATATTATAGCATTCACACAACTTGCTTGGAGGATGCTAGCAAGCTAAATGGTCTGATGATACTTTGCCTAGGATGGAGTGGTAAATGAAAGAAATTTGCAGTCAAGATGCTTGTGAGCATAACATATGTTCACCATGGCCCTTGTGTATGACTGCGAAATGCAAGAAGGGGATGAGAACAATGTGGAAACAAACCTTGGAGAAATATCGCATCCTTGCTGCATAAAGGCACCCAGGGAAAACCAGAGGCTATTAAAGATTCCAAATTCATTGGGTGGATCAGGAGGGCTCTGGGGGTCCCGAGGTTCTTCATTATTATCTTCCAAGTGCCATTCATAAGGACTGAATCTGCTGACCAGGAAAAGAACGACACTGACTCCAATGTAGGCAAAGACGATGCACATCCAGATCTCATAGGCCAAGGGGTCCAGGAAAGAGAACACTCCCGGCTTGGATTTCTGAGGCTTCTTAATCATGATCGATATGCCCAGACTCATGAAAGGCTTGGAAAAGTCTATCACTTCTTCACGGACCAGTGTTATAGTGAGGGGGGCAACAGCTATATCTGCTCTCTGAAAAATCAAGAAAACAAATGACTTAGAGACAACATTTCCATTTGTCACTTGCCATTCAAAAGAGGCAGCTCCGTATAGTGGAAAGAGACAATGACTTCACATCATTTAGGAGGCTTGGCTTGGAATTCCCACATTTACTAGGTGTGTGCCCTTCCATAGGCTATTTTCCATCTCAGATTCCTTCTCTGTAAAATGCAGAAGTTGGATTGGAAGATCTCAAAAGGCCCTTCCAGCTCAGACGTTCTATGGTTCTACCTTTTGGCAATTATTAATAGAGCAATTCAGAGAGCTCTCTGAGTCTGGTGCTTAATCCCTGAACCATTGTTGACTGGCTCATGGGTTTGCACCTTGGCTCTTACAGAGGTTCCCAAACTTTTTTGGCCTACTTCCCCCTTTTAAAAAAAATTACTCAGTGCCCCCCTGGAAATCTACTTTCTTTCACCCTGTAACGGTTCTTTTGAAATTTGTGTCATTTCAAAGAAATACCACCCCCTGCATCATTCCAGTGCCTCCCAGGGGGCGGTATCACCCACTTTGGTAACCTATGACAGACTATAAGCACCCTGAAGACAGGGACTAAATCTTTGTCTTTGCATCCTTCCCCCTTTCCCCGCTCCCTCCCCAGTACCAGGCACAGGGGAACATTGTCCGTGTTCGGTAGGTTTTGAGGGTTAATTGATTTTATAAATGCAATTATAAGCTTGATGATAAAAAGGGAAATGCAGAGTGAGAACAATGGACAACCAAATGCAAAATGCTAGACTTGGAACTCAGGAAAACCTGAGTTCAGATCTTGCTTCTGACAGTGTCTGTGTGACCTTGGGCAAGTCCCTTTCCTCTTCCCCCCACCCTGAGTATTGAGTCTTAGTTTCCTCCTCTATAAAATGAAGTGGTTGGACTAGAGAGCCTCTGAAGTCCTGCCCAGCTACAAGCCCCTTGTAATGTTGGCATCTGGACTGGCATCATAGGCTATATGTCAAGTTTTTACTATACGGACTTATGTTTGGGGTAGCATGCTTTAATCTGTGACCTATTTGAATATGTGAAAGAATGAACTTCAAGGATCCCCGATGGCCTCAGTGTGTGGATATGGCCTTTACTGATGGAGAACACAACTCTTCCATGCCTTCAGAGAGGGCTTCATGAATTGCTTTGGACCCCCCAGAGTCATCCCCTAGTGGCCAACCCTTTGGCTAAGACCCTCTCTGTGCTAAGGGAGGCTGGTCCTTGAGTCTGTTGTTAACCAGCACATGGAAGTCTTCCCCTCTTGATAGGTCCTCCCAAAGCTTGGGACCTGTTGGAACAGTGCCCAGATCTGTCCAAGACTGCAGGGTCATTTCTATGGCAGAATGAAGCATTGGAAAATGAGTTCATTCTGTATTAGGACACTTTGATAGCATGGGGCAAAAAAAAAAATCACATAATGTCAGAGTTGAAAGACCCAGAGAGTTCAATTTCTCATTTGACAGAGGAGGAAACTGAGGCCCTGGGACGTGAAAGGACTTTCCCAGGGTTCACACAGCTGGTAAATGTCAGAAGTAAGATCTAAACCCATGTCTTCCTTAGGTGATGCCTGTCATTCTCTCTGCTGTATCCAGTAGCCCTTCGGACCTAGTTTCATGGGAGTTCCTAGTCCTATGAGCTTCAGTGGGGAAAAAAATGCTATCTTTATTTTCACTAGCCTTTGGGTTCTTTAATAGTCCCATGTTTTTTGCTTTTTTGCAGTTAAAAACACTATTCTGAGAAGGGGTCCTTGGTCTTCCCCAGACTGCCAAAGGGGTCCAGGACATAGGAAAGGTGGAGAAGCCCTGGCCTAGACAGACTCAGACAAAGCGAGGCCTGCCATCACACAGGGCTTCATTCAAACATCTTGAGGCCATGCCAGGGTGGGGGGGTGCTGTGCCACAATTCTTTCTAGTTCAGTGAGCGATTGTTTGTTGCGTACAACAGCCCACTCCTTAGAGGATGACCCTGAACAAATCACATCCCCTTTTGGAGCCTCAGTTTCCTTATCTGAAAAATGGGGATAATGATTCTTACACTACCTCTCTCTGGTTGCTTTGATCCTTCATAATCCTTAAAGGGCTTTATGTTTAGTCTCTGGGCTCTGGCCATAAAAACTCCTCTCTTTCAAAGGCCTCCATTCAAGCTGAATGGGGAAGGGGGCAGGATGTCTAGACCACAAGACAAAGAGCCCTTTTCATATCATTGGACCTGAATATTGGCAAGGGTCAATTTGGCTCCAGCTGTGTTCTATCACTTGGTTATGAGTTACTATTGCAGGCCACACTTGGGAATAGCAGGGCTCTTGTAAGAACCTGAAATGGTTCTCTAAAGCCCAATGGATCAAGCCCTGAGCCTTCAGTTTGGCATGCCAGCCCCTTCCTAACCTGCTCTGCTGTCTGACCTCCTCTCTCATTCTCCTCAATATAGGCCAGAGGGCTCAGGGTTATGGGATCACAGGACTAGAACTATAAGGGACCTCAGAGGCCATCTAGACTATCACCTTCATTTTACAGATAGGGAAACTGAGGCTCAGGGAGGGGAAGAGACTTGCCCAAGGTCACACAGATAGTAGGCAATGCATGAATAAGATTTTAGGGTTGGGGAAGAATATTACAGATTGTATAGTTCATTCCCCTTTATAACAAGCATTTATGAAATGCCAGGCACTATACTAGGACCTGGGGACATAGGACAAAAGCCAAACAGCTTCTGCTTTCAGGCAGCTATCAGCTTCCCACAAGCAGAATGTGAACCTGGGTCGTGGGACTCCACTATACCATGATGCCTTCCTTGGGCCCATCTTGTGAACCCACCCTTTATCAGAAGTCCCTGGTAAGATCTTTAGAGCCTATGCCTTGGGCTATGCTTTGTTGGAAGCAGGTTGTTCTAAACAACCTTCATACATGTGGGTGCACATGTGTGTGTAGGGCAGCTGGGTGGCACTGCAGTGGACAGAGTGCCAGGCCAGGAGTCAGGATGACCCGAGTTCAAATCTAGCCTCAGACACTCACTAGCTGTGTGACCCTGGGCAAGTCACTTCACCCTGTCTGCCTCAGTTCCTCATCTGTAAAATGAGCTAGGAGAGAAGGAAATAGCAAACCACTCCAGTATCTATGCCAAGAAAACCAAAACGGAGACACAAAGAGTTGGACACGACTGAAACAACTGAACAACAACATACTTGTGCGTACATATACGTATGTATGCGTGTGTTTGGGGGGGGGCAGAGAAGAGATGGGTACCATGCCAGGATTCCAGAAGAGTGGTATGCAGGAGGAGGGGGAAAGAGGTCTGGAGGTCGGGCTAGGGCCCAAGGCTTCACTACCTGACTGGTATTCCATCAAGTCACTTACAGGCACCGGGGCGAGCTCACAAAATGGAGCAAATTCAATTTGATTTTTTCATTAGCTTTGGTGCAAATGCACTTGGGGAAGAGACTCAAGCCAGCGTTTGTCATTTTTTAGTAGGTGGATTGCCAGAGTCTGAAATAGTCTATAATGTTGTTGTGTGTTTTGAAAGAGATAAGGAACTTCCAATCTGGCATGAGATGTTTAAGCTTGGAGGTGTGTATGATTGTCTCTCTGAAAAGAATTTGTTTCATCTGATAAGCCAGTACACAGCTTGTACTCAGCTTTGAGAGGTCTGTGACTGGTGGGCCATGAGCTACCATTGCATATCTGGGTCTGGTATTGGTGAAATCACATAGCTGAAGATAGAGAGCTGGCCTCAGAGAAGACCTGACTTCAAGTCCCACCTCTGATAGGTACTGCTCTGTCCAAGTCACTGGATATTGTGGAAGTCATTTAACCTCTTGACGCCCAAGGTAGCTGAATGGTACCCTGGATAGAGAACTGGACCTGGAGTCAGGAAGACCTGAATTCAAATCTGGCCTCAAGCACTTACTAGCCATGTGACCCCTGACAAGTCTTTCAACCTCAGTTTGTTCATCTGTAAAATGGGGATAATAATGCATGTACTTCCCAGGATTGTTGTGAGGATATACAAGATAATATTTGTAAAGTGCTTTGCAAACCCTAAAGCACTATATAAATGCTGGCTTATTATTATTATTATTATTACTATTACTGTTATTGTTATTTAAGTTGAAGAGCAGGTGATGATCTACGTTGGTAGAAATAGCCCTCACAAACAGAGAAGCCTGTGTGGAGATGTGTCCTGCCAATTGCCTTGGCAAGTCCTGAAGCCCCCACCCCAGCAGCCATGGCTACACTCTCCTGCATCAATGTACTTGGTGCTGTCAAATGGTTCAACATCAGAAATGAATACGGTTTTATCGGCGGAAATGCCATCAGAGAAAGAGCCTTGCTGCTGCTCCCTAAGGCCCAGTGGGCCTTTCCAGGTGCCCTGCGGCTGTGCCCTCCTCTCTGGGTTGTCTCCCCTGTTAGAATGGGAGCTCCCTGAGCACTGAATCTGTCTTCTTTCTCTCTCTGCACCCCCAGCACTTAGCATAGTGCTCTGTACATAATAAGAGCTCAAGAAAGAATTTTTCATTCATTCATTATTTTATTCACTCATATTACCTGCCTCACTGGGGTGTGACAAGGAAATTCTATTGTGAATCTTAAAATTGGAAAACAGAAAGAAATGGGAGTTGTTGCTTCCTGGTGAGAAAGTTTAACCACAGGATCTGGGATTTCTCCTCCTTCCACCATACTACATTTATGGCCATTCCAACCCTGATTCCAGGTTCCCAAAAGGCACAATTTCCTAAAGACTTAAGCATTTTGCTTTCTTGTCCCGAATACTGACCTGATCTGTCATAGTTGATGTTGGGAGGGGGGAGGTTCTGGATCATCAAAGATTTCTGTCATTCTTCATACATCCCAGATAACAAAATTTCAGAATTTGAAGGGCCCTCAGAGGCCACTAGGCCCAGCACACTGATTTTACACATTAGGAAATGGAGATTGGGTGAGGGGAATGACATATCCAAGGTCACACATAGGATCACAGCTCTAAAGTTTGAAGGGCCCTCAGAGGCCACTTAGTATAAGCTCCTAGATTTATAGATAAGGAAACTGAGGCCCAGAGAGAGGATGGGACTCAACTAAAGGCTCACAGATATCAAGTATACAAGTCAGCAAACATTAAGTCACAAAGAGCTATTAAGTGTCAAATTGGAGATATTGAGTGACACATCTGTATCATAGGCTAATAACTGGAATAACTTAAGCACATTTAACAAGAAAATCGAGTAGATCATACTTTCTTCTTTCTTCAGAACTTAAGGTTGTCACTCTAAACTTGTTATTCCTGTACTGTGGATGTCAAGAAGGGCCACTTAACTGGGAATTCTGACTAATAATAACATACGTCTATAGCATTTTATGTTTTAATTCAGCTAATGTTTATCAAGTACCTACTATGTGCAAGGCATGGTTCTCGGTGCCAGGAAGACAAAGAAAAAAGAGAAAAGAAACTGGGCTTATATTCCACTTTACAAAGCCACTGTGAGCATCTCAATGATTTTGCCAGGAGAGGGGGGAGGGCAGAGGTTCCTGTCCCCATTTTGCTACTGAATCACTTGTGGAAGCCTAAGTCATGTCACCTCTCTGTGCCTCAGTTTCCCTATTTTATAAATAAGGGTATGGGACTATATGACCTTTGAGGTTCCTGCCAGCATGAAGTCTTTGAACCCTGTTGTTTTCCTGGGGACATGCATGGCATGGAATGCCAGGGAAACTGGTGGTTCAGAAGGGCTAGGACAGGGCCTATGTAGTGGTGGTGGCAGATGCCTAAGAGCCAACTCCCAACACAAGCTGCTGAAAGCAGGTGGCCGTTTCTAAGGCCATAACGTTCTGAAGAGTTTACATAATGGGGCCCGTTGGGTGGCATTGACGTTTGTTTTTTAAAAATAGCTCCTGAGTGCCCCAAATATCAACCTTGACTATAATTTCTTTGGAAAAGAAGGAACCATTTTGGAAGGCAAATTCAATCCCCTTGGAATCACTCCTTCTCACTCCTTCACTAGCACAGACCAGGAGCTCTCTTTAAAAGCTTTCTTCGAGTCCGCACTACGCCACTGGTGTCCTTGGTATTCTCCATCATGTGCTCAAAGTTCAGAGGAGAGTTGTCAGAGCTGGAGCCCTGACCCAGTGCAGGGCATGAAGCGGTCAGTGGAGGGGAGAAGGAAGGGTGGGCGTGGCTATGCATGTCCCTTCCCCTGCAGGGACGGACGCTGCCGCCAAGCTGAAGGCAAGGCTCTTGGTCAACCCCCAAATGGGATTTCTGCTGTTGGGCACTGTACAGGCTACCTCTGCTGTACCAAAGCTGCTTCAATTCTCTAGCACTCACCCCCTGCCAGCATCTGGGTCTTCACCATTAGATTTACCCCTGCTTCCTCCTGCCTCCTTGCAGACTCTTCCCCAGGGCACAACCTCAGAGGACTGCAGGATTTAGATCTGGACAGAATCTTAGAGATGACTCAGTCCTATGAGGCTCAAAGATCTAGAGATGGAAAAGACCTCAGAGGCCCTCTAGTCCAGCCCCTTCATTTTACAGAGGAGGAAACTGAGGCCCAGGGAGGGAAGGGACTTGGCCAAGGTCATACATTGGGTCACAAGATCATGAATTTAGATGGGAAGGGACCTCAGAGGCTATTTTATCCCGTGGCTTCATTTCACAGATGAGAAAAATGAGGCCCAGGGAGGGGAAGGGATTTGCTTGAAGTCACACAGGTAGGAAATATAAGAGGTAGGATTTAAACCCAGGTCTCGTGACTCCAGAGCCAGGACTCTTTCCACTATACTTTGAGCCCAGCCCCCTCATTTCTGTATGGGGAAGCAAGGTCCTGGGAGGGCCAGGCCCAGGCCTCTGCATCGGGCAGTGCTTTAGATTTTGAGCCCTACTCTCCAGCACAGCATCCTGTACATAGTTGGTGCTTAGTGAATGTTGCCAAAGCACTAATCACACAGGCCACAGCCAGGAATCCTGGTCCTCCAGAGCCTCTCCCTCAGGCTGTCTCAACGTCTCCAAAGGCTCATCTAGAGTGCTAGGTTGTGCCTACCTGATCCCCTCCTCAGACTACAACGAAGCAGCTCTTGGTTGGCAGGCTGCCCCTGTGGGGGTGGGACAGGACAGGACATGACACAGAGGCCTCCCCAAAATCCACGAGTGTCATGCTCATATCAGCAAGGTGACTCCTTCCCTCCCACACAAGTTCTTTCTTCCTCTCTCTAGTCTGGAAATTATGCTGGTGGTGGGGCGGGGGGGGGGGCCTACCTGTCTTATTCTCCTAGTACAACTCAGAGGCCCGCAAGTGAATATGTATCATTTGCCCTCTTCCCTGTGTCTCTCTGGGTCACCCACTGCCTTCCCCTCCCCCAGCAGCCACTCTATCTCCACACTGCTACCTTTGGCCAAGAGATGGTCCCAAAGCTTAGAGGGAAGGAGGGGAGGAAACACTGACCTTTGAGGATGAGTGGGGCAGGGGGAAAACCACAGAACTCGGCACCATGAAACCTGGGTTCCAATCCTGGCTCTGCTACTTACTGTGTGACCTTGGGCAAGTCCCTCAAGTTCACTGGGCTTCAGTTTCCTCCTCTGTGAAATGAGGGGACTGGAGCAGATCCTATGAACCCTCCTTCTGTAGGAGGTCTTATACTATAGGAGGCCAAGGTTTTATGGCCAAAGGCTTCAATTACTTAGGGACTGTTAGCCCACTAGCAAATTAGTAAGTCTGCCATAGCCTGGCCCTTCCATGGGGGGAGTCAAAGACCTGAGTTCAAGTCCTACCTCTGACATATCCTGGCTGTATGACCATTGGGCAAGTCACTCAACTTCTCAAAGATTATTATTGACTTGGGGAGCACAAGAAATTAGCGCTGGCCTTGAGTTAAGCTTCCTTCCTGGCCAGAGAGATCCAGTGGGTGCGTCATGAAGCCTTTTTATAGGACCCACTAAGGGCTAGTCTTGGCTATGTTTTCCACCCCTATCTATTGAATGGAAACCTCCTGAGGGTCTGTGTTTTCCACTTTTGTCTGTAGATCCCCAGCACCTAGTACAGTCCCCAGCACATAAATGTTTGTTGATTGAGTGAATGGTGAAATCACAGGACCATAAACACTGTAGATGTAGAGTGAGAAGGGACCTTAAAAGTCATGCAGTCCAACCTACTTATTTTACAGAAAAGGCCGCTGAGGCCTAGAGAGATTTAGTGACTTGCCTAAGGTCACACAGGCAGTGATATAAGTGGGATTTCAACTGAGGTCCTCCCAGTATTGCATGCTATTTTTCAGTTGAACCGGCATTCTTGTTCCCTGAGCATGACATTCCATTTCTGGCCTCCATGCCTTTGCACAGGCTGTATGCCCTATGCCTGGGATGGTTTTCTTCCCCCTCTACCTCTTAGAATCCTTAGCTTCCTTCAAGGCTTAGCTCAAGTACTGCCTCCAAAATGTCTACTTCTCATCCCTCGTAGTGGTTAGATCCACCCCTCCACTTACTTTTTAGCTACTTTGTATGTATCTTCCCTTTGCCTATCTATGTACACTTGTTCCTTCCCCTTCCCCTCTTCCCCAAGTAAAAAGTAAAAAGGGCAGGAACTGTTTTGTTTGTATCCTGAGGCCTTGTATATTTATTAAGGCACACAAAAGGCTTTAACAAATGCCTACTGACATGAATTTGATTGACTGATTGAAATGGGAAGCATGGTGGAAGAAAATTGAATGGAAACTTACCCCATAGACAAGCTCCCCAACCATGCCATTCCATATTTTTGTCTCAGGATCCCGTGCGCCATATTTCCCATCTCCAACAATGGACAGCTTGTATTTGATCCTCACGTGCTTGGCTATTTCATAGGCTAAGTCAACGCAGTAGCCTTCATAGCGCTCATTGCCTTCTAGTTGTTCGTGGTTCTTCTTGTACATTACATAGGGAGATTCCTTTGGGATTAAAACGAAGATCAAAAGTTAACTCAAATGAATGATTTTAAGAGAGAGAAGCGCCTAACCTAGAAGTGTAGGCCTCCTTAGTTTCTAGCTGGGAAGGCTTAGTGTGCATGTGGCTGTCATTATACTGAATCCATAAGCCAAAGTCCCTTAAACTATAATTCACTGGGCTGGACCATTCTTCTAGGCACTCAGCAGCTGCTCTGTGAAAGCTTAAAAATCTGTAGAGGAGGTTTCTACATGTGGAATCCTGGAGTTGAACCAACTGTCCACATGTATACCCCTCAGTCATGCAGAAGCTAATAGCCCTTGATGGCTCAGGGATTTGTAGGGCCGAGAAAAAAAATGGACTTTCCGAGGTGGAAGAAGAAAGTCAGTTGGCACTCACTAATCCACACTATCTGGGGAGAAAGTCAGCTGGAACTGGCAGAAAGTCTGGATTAGACGATTATTTGGAAGAAAATAAAATTCTAATGAATCTGAATACTCCCAGTTACTAGATATAGTCAAAAAAAAGTACTTGCAAGTAAAAGTCCTTAAACCTCCTTTTAAGAAATAGACAAGGATGATTGGGTGACTTCTGGTTAGCTTGGAAATGAACAGTTTACTAATGGTTTAGGATTTCTTTCCAGAAAGTCCAAAGAAAAACTCTAACCAAGCCCCAGTCCTGCCTGCCTTGTCCCCAAGAATGTCCCCCAATTTGGCATTAGCAGAGTCTAAATGAATGAGTTTTGCCTGGATTCTGTAATCTTCCTCAAGCTGTATGAAATCAATTTGTCTTCTGCTCCTTCCAAATGGACCAAATGGATTTTTGAAAAGCCCTTGTGGAATCCTTTTAGAGCAGGCACTGAATGAATAATCATACTTGACAAGTGGGAAGTGGTGATTGTTTTTTAACGCTTTCATGTTGTTTTAACCCTAGGAGGAAAGCAAGGCATTCAACAGAGGGGAAACTATGGGGAGGGGCATGGTTAGGTGACTAACCTAGGAAGTAGCAGAGTGGGGCTTAGAACCCAGGTTTGCTGGCTTTACGTCCAGGGCCCTTCCCCTAAGACCATGCTGCTTCTCGAAAAGAATCTAAGTCTAAGTTTAAGGAAAAGTCACAAATAGGTGGGGGTGAGTGAGCGGGTAGGACTAGGCAGATGTAAGAAACGAGATCTCCTGTTCGTTATTTTGACAATTTAAACATATCAAGAGGCAGCATGGTGGAGTGAGCAGAGAGTGAGCCTCAGAGCCAGGAAGCCTTGGGTTCAAGGACCCCATTTGACCCATCCTGGCTGTGCCACCCTGGGCAAGTCCCCTCCCTTCCAGTGCCTCAGACAGCTTTGGGCATTGTTGGACAGTTGTTGATCAGTACTGGCAGAATGAAATCAGTGAAAACAAGCCTCAAACCATGTGCAGACTCATCATCTCAGTGGGCATAAAAGCAATGAAAAGGATAGTAGAGATAGAGAATGGAGCTGTGTTTTCATTGATATAGGGAACTGCCAGGTGAGGAAATTTCCTCTACCAATGCAGCTTCTTTACAATTTATAGTCTTCAAGAGCATTCTAGAGTATCACTAGATCAAGGGACTTAGTCAGGGTCACAAAACCAGTTTGTGTGAAAGATATCATCAAATAAATATAGGACCAGCAGTGGAGATGGGTAAGATGGCTGAGTGGATAAAGTCAGGAAGACCCAAGTTCTAATCTCTAATCTTCTTTTTTTTTTTTTTTTAAATTATATCTTTTTTTTATGGGGCAATGGGGTTAAGTGACTTGCCCAAGGTCACACAGCTAGTGAGTGTTATGTGTCTGAGGATGGGTTTGAACTCAGGTCCTCCTGACTCCAAGGCCAGAGCTCTATCCACTGTGCCACCTAGCTGCCGCTATCTCTAATCTTTAATACCTTTTAGTTGTGTGACTATGGGCAAATCCCTTAATCTCTGTGAGCCTCAATTTCTTTGTTTTTGTTTTTTGTTTTTTGTTTTTAGGCATTTGGGGTTAAGTGACTTGCCCAGGGTCACACAGCTAGTAAGTGTCAAGTGTTTGGTCTGAGGCCAGATTTGAAGTCAGGTCCTCTTGACTTCAGGGCTGGTGCTCTATCCACTGCACCACCTAGCTGCCCCAAGCCTCAATTTCTTTATCTGTAAAATGGACATAATAATACCACAGTATCTACCCTCACAGAGTTGTTGTGAGACTCATGAGATACTGCTAATAAGTGTTTTACAAATGCTTCAAGTAGCATAGAAATGTCAACAATTATCATCGTCATCATTTATTGAGGGATAGGCCAACCGCCATTGATAGCCATGTAATATCTGCAGGTGGATCCCCAGCAGTGGGAGTGGCCCTACTGTGGAGGATTGATGGGAAGATATAGACATGAGGAAGATGAGTGGGTGTAGCAATAGAGGGAGTCGCCACATTGGTGAGCTCTCTTATGCACTGGACTGTGGCAGGACTGCAGTGAGATGGAGTGAGGGGCTTGTGGAGCTGGCTTAGAGCCAGGCTTTCTCCTTGACCTAGAGTCACTCCACTAAAAGTTTTCAAACAATGACTTGATTTCACTCAAAAAAAAAAACCAGCCCCTCCCTCAATAACTTACCAGAATGGTAGTCACCACTATGGTCCTATTCTCAGAGGACGAACTGTCATTGCTGACTTGCTGATCCAGGAACGGAACAAACCTTTCATATTCATTCCAATAGCCAGCCTGCAAAGAGCAGACATGTTACTTGCTTATCTCTTTATCACTCTGTAAGTGATGGATGGAATTTCATGGCTGCAGTAAAGCCATTTAAACAGAAAAAAGGTGATTGAATTTTACACACACAGAGAATAGACGTCTTTAGTCTCTGCCCTCCCAACACACACACACACACACACACACACACACACACACACACACACACACACACAAAGGTGTGGTATCTCCTCATTCTGGGGATTCTCACACCTCCTATATCTTATGAAAAGATTTATCTTGCTAAAGTGTGAAGAAAGCTTTTCCTTTTTTTTCTACTCTTCCTGTAACACTCTCATAAAGGAACTGTGAGGAGGCCCAGGGAAGCAAGCAGTGGGCTTCCTGCAGAAATGACACAAGGCATGGTACCTACTGCTTAATAGCCCTGCTGATGTGTTTACAAGAGGATGCTTAATGTCCACGCCCTGCTTAGTTAAGAAATGTGGTGAGAGTTAAGGGGCTGTGGCTGAGACAAATCACCTGTCAAAAGAGGTATCTAGTGGAAGTAGTTTCATAGGCCCTGCCCAGCTCTGGCCTTCTCTGTTCTCTTGGCTTTGGCATTCCAGGTTTTATGTTCTCCTGGCTTTGATATTCTGTAGTCCATGTTCAATTGGCCCATCCTGCTCTGACATTCTATGTCTATTAGTAGTCACAGAATTCACCTCCACGAAGGAGGTGCTTTCCTTGGCTCTGAGGTTCTCAGGGGCCCCAATTCCCACTGGGGATTTGGTAAGGATAAAAAGATCCCAAGGCATATTTCACAATATTGACGAAACATCTGTCTTTCAGTTGTCTCATAGTAGCTTGTGCCATCTCAAACCTATTGCTTTGCTGTGCTTGGGTAGGGATGACCTTAAGGGGAAAATAATTTCCTCTTAAAATATGTGGAAATACACACTTTGATAATAGAAATAGCCCAACAAATAGTCTTTCTCCCCATGGTGTTCTATTATGTTTGTCTTTGTGCATCTGAGTTAACATGCGGCCCGTTTTCCTTGGTGAGTATATAGTTTGTCCACTTACTTTCCGAGAGCCAGTGACTTTCATTTCGTACACATCAATTGTATAATTTGTACGGCGTCCATAAGTATCAAATTGGATGTTTCCAGTCATTCCTTGTACTTGGACCTGAGTGGGGGGAGGGGTAGAGAGATAAAGAGAGGAACAGAGGGGGAGGGAGAAGAGAAGAGATAAAGAAGAGAGAGATAGAGAGAACATTTAAATAGTGCAGCATTATTGCCTTTTTATATAGTGGTATGAGTAGGTCACTAGGGGTTTGATTAATTCTGGTTTACTTGGAGAAATTTCATTTTGAATAATATGTTGTTCAGTCGTGTCTGACTCTTAGTGATGCCATTTATGTTTTTCTTGGCAAAGACATTGGAGTGGTTTGCCATTTCCTTCTCCAGCTCATTTTACAGATGAGGAAACTGAGGCAAACAGGCTGAAGTGACTTGTCCAGGGTCACACAGCAGTAAATGTCTGAGGTCAGATTTGAATTGAAGAAAATGAGTCTTCCTGATTCCAAGCCTAGCACTCTATCCACTGTGCTACCTGTTTGAATAATTCCACATGGTCTACTTCTTGGGATTTTCTAGGTGTCATGTCTTTGCACTGAGAAGTGTTATACACTTTTCTGTGATCTCATAGGTCGACAGAGTAGGTGGCCACTTACATTATATAATTAGACAATGACCTTCCCTAGACCCATGCCTGAAATTCACACTATGAATCTCTGTGTAAGATCCTTCCAAGAAATGTAATTTAAATTAGTCTAGGGCCAAATATGAGTGAGGAGATGATAAAAGAAGAACTAGTTGCCTACAGTGAGTTACCAGGTCCCCACGAATTACATTCTAGGGTACTGAAAGAACATGCAGTTGTGACTGTTGATCTTTGAATCCATGCCAAATAGGAGAGGTGCTGAGGACTACAGAAGGGCCAATGTCCTGATTTGCAGAGAAAGAGAAGATAGAGGAGCCTCTAAGCTACAGGGCAGTGAGCCTGACTTCAAATTTGAGTGTATTATTAAAGGGATGCTTAGTGCTTATCTAGAAAAGGAAGCAATAATCAGATAGAGCCAGAAAGCATGGCTTCATCAAGATCAGGGAATGCTGGACTAACAATATTTCTGTTTTTGACCAGATTACTAAATTTGTGGAATAAGGAAAGGCATTAAATATAGCTTACCTTGGGTTTAGTTAATCATTTGATCACTTCTCTCTTGCTATTCTTGTGGAAAAGAGGGAGAGGTATGGGCTGTATGTAGAACGATAGTGTCAAATGGCTGTCATTAATAGACTATTGTCATTTTAGGGTAGCGTGTCTTGTCCTATCCACTATTTTTTTTATAAATGACTTGGATGATAGCATAAATGGCATGCTTATCAGATTTGCAGATTACTTGGAGTTGGGAGACATAGCTAATCAATTGGATGACTGAGTCAGGATTCAGTCTCTTGAAAGATCTTAAGAATCTAGAATGATAAGCTAGATATAAAGTCCTACATGTGGACTAAAAAAAATCCAGCCACACAAAGTTTGGAGAGACATAGCTAGACAACAGTTAAGGTGAGCAAGGACCAGAGGTCTTAGTGGACTGCAAACTCAATAAGAGACAACAGTGTGAAATGGCAGGCCAAAACATTGATGTGAACTTAAACTCCATTAAGAAAGGTAGGACGTCCCAAATGAGAAAGGTGACAGATAGTGTCACTGTCCTCTGCCCTGGTCAGACTGCATTTTAGGGAGGAAATGGAAAAGCAGGAATACACCCAGAGGAGGATGACCAGGACAGTGAGAGGACTGGAGACAGTCACTTGAGAATTCAGCAAAGGAACTGGGGATGTTTCACTTAGAAAAGGGAAGATGGGGGGAGGATGTGACAACTGCTTTAAGGCATTTGAAAGACTAAAACAGGGAAGAGGGATTCCAGTTATTCTTCTTGGCCCCAGAGGACAGAATTATGAGCAGTGGGTCTAAGTTTCTGAGAGGGAGATTTTGGCTTGATGAGAGGGGGAACATTCCAGAAAATGGAGCTGTCCTAAAAGGGAATGGGCTACCTCAGGGGCTAGTGATGTCTTTGAGTTGGATAATAACTGGCAGAGAGGATTCTTGTTCAGGTCTGAGTTAGACAAGTGGGCCTCTGAGGTTCCTTCCCACTCTGAGATTGGGTGATTCTTTGGAACTCTGTTATTTGGGAGGAATAACACATTTCCTTTGGTGGGGATTAATTTTTCTGATGAATTAACTCCTTACCAGCCATTTTCTCTTTAGAGAGAGGAGGGCCTTGAAGAGCTGAGACAAAAGACTTCCCCATTGTTCCTATGATTATTCTTAGTGCCGTGAGTTAGCTAGGAGCACAGTGCAGTGGAAAGATTAGTAACCTTGGAGCTGGGAGACCTGGGTTCTAGTTCTAGCACTGCCACTATGTGACCACAAGCAAGTTTCTTCCCTGATCTGTGTCTCAGTTTCCCAACCCATAAAAATAAAGGGGTTAACCTGCCACTCTGTGCTCTAAGTGATTCTGATTGAGACAGGTAGAGCAATTTCTTTTCACATTTCTCAAGGTGCACTGGTGTGTTTTGGATGAAAGGTGCTCCATAAAGCTAAGCCATTATCATTACCTACTCACATTACTCATTTGGTGTGTAGGAGCTGAGTACTTAGTTTCAAAGAAAAAAGAATCTGTCTCATTTCCCTAGTATGGAAGGATGAAATATTTTTTTATCACTTATCAAAAGTGACAAGCTGTCAGGCAAGTCAGAAGAAGTAATGGACTTCTGCTGCAGTCAAGAAGATGGATGTCACACATTAGGGAACATTTTGGTAAGGGAAAGAAGGGTTTGTTCACCAGTGGATGAATACCTAGGGCATGGTGTGGAATGACTATTTCGGGGTTCCTTGATATGCCTCATCAGAGGAGAAACAAACTCATAGAATTTTTGAGTTGAAGTAGCCCTCTCATCCGACTCATATGTGGAAAACAATCCTCGCTGCAACATCCTGGAAAAGTACTCATGTAGCCTTTGCCTGAAGACCTCAAGTGAGAGGGAAATCAGTGGTTCCTGGGCAGACCCTCCTTCTTTGGGACAGACCTCATTGGTAGGAAGTTTTTCTGGATATCAAGCCTAAATTTGCCTCAAATGCAGCTCCCACACATTGCCCCCATTTCTTCCCTCTGGGGTCACACAGAACAAGGTGAGTCATTCCTCCACATGACAACCCTTCGTATACTTGAAGATAGGTCTCATGCCCCCTCTAAGCCTTCTGTTCTCCAGGCTAAACACCTCCAGCTCCATTATGTCGTGGCTATTGGCTTTTGTTCCTTTACTTAGACAGGAAGGAAGTAGGCAGTGCAGAGTCACTGGAGGGGAAGGTGAATAAGGACACCAGAGGTTCTGGCAGTAGGGGAAAGATCCAAATCTTTTGTGGGAAGGGTGGGTCTGGAATGACGTAAGTGTGATCAATTGAATGTATCTGGTAGGCTCAGTGAAATGCTATCTGAAGGTGTTCTGGGAATGTAGGGGGAAGAGGAAGCACGTGTGTGTGTGTGTGTGTGTGTGTGTGTGTGTGTACATATTGAGTATGTGCATGAGTGTGTGCATACTTGGGTATGAAGGGGGAAACATTAGAGAAAATGATTCAGCTATTTCTCAGAAATAAGTTTGTCTCTGTTTTAGGACACAGTCTAGTGTCTGGAATGTCATATTTCCCTCACACGACAACAAAACCTTATTAGCATGGACCACGCCAATTTGGAGTTTGTGCTAATTCAGCCACGTTGAGTTGAATTTTAACACTAGCTGTTAAAAATAACAGGGTTAGCTAAGCCACTGAAGAGTCCAAACAAGATTACACGAGGGGAAGGCTTTGCTTACTTAAGAGAATACATGGCTTTCAAGCACTTCAGATGCATCTGCTGTCTGGTCAAGCACAGTGTCTTACACATAGGAGATACTTAATGTTTGTCGACTTGTATTGAATCTAAAGGAAACAGAGCTTGGGTGGGAATCACAGGGAGGTCGATTTCAGCTCTATACAGTGAAGTTCTTAACGCTTAGAGCTATCCCCAAGCGGAATGGGAGGCCTTGGGAGATGGTGTCACTGGAATCCTCCAGACAGATTCATGCTTCAAGAAGAGGTAGGGTTAGATAAACTCTGAAATCTCCATCAATTCAGAGAGTCTAAGATTCTATTGTCACCATCACATTCTACCTGTCGTAATACTTATTTGCATACATGCAGCCTCTCCAGTAGGATGCAAGCTTCTTGAGGACAGGACCTGTTTCATTTTTTCATCTTTGTATCGTTAGCACTAATCACAATACTTTTCTAATAGCAGATACTTAAGAAATATCTGTTTAGTGAATGAGTGAATGTCATCATGATCATGATAACAGCTGACATTTATATCACGCTTTCTACGCACCAGGCGCTGTGCTAAGCACTTTTATAATCACTTGATCCTCACAACAACCCTGTGAGATAAATGCTATTATAATCCTCATTTTACAGATGAAGAAACTGAGGCAAATAGAGGCTAAGTGACTTGCCAGAGTCGTACAGCTAGTGTCTAAAGCCAGATTTGAACTCAGGTTTTCCTGACTCCAAGCCCAACACTCTGTGTACTGAACCACAAAATGATATGATAATTATAAACCACTTTAATCTATTCATTAAAGTAGATTTCCTAGAGACCTCTATTAAGTAAATATTTTTGTTAGTCTGATTTGAGTTACCATATACTTGAAAGTAATAGAATACAATTTTAAAAGTTTATTATTTCATAAGTCATTTTACTAATCTAGTCTAGTCTACTAATGAATTAGTTGTATAGTTTTTTTATTTTCAGGTTTTTCTATTTCTCCTCTAATTTTCAAGTTTTCTTCTTTTGTACTTGCTTCAGGACCACTAATTTGTGTATTTTTTTAGTCTCAAATCACGGGCTTAGTTCATTGATATTCTCTTTCTCTATTTTGTTACTGTGTTTTCAGAGATAGAAATTTTCTTCTGACACTGTTTTAACTGCATCCCTTAAGTTTTGGCATGATGTTTCATTATCATTTTATTTAAAATAATTGTTTATTGTTTCTCTGATCTGTTCTTGGATACATTCATTAGGCAGGATGGTATTACTTGGTATTCATTTAGGCCTGTATCTTTTGCTCATATTTACTATATTATTATTTTTGATGCATTGTCTGTAAAGGATATTCACCATATCTGCCTTTTACATTTGTTTATTTACATTTCCTTTATGATCAATTTTTATCAAAATACCACAGGATGCTGGGAAATATACATAGTTTTAAAAACTCCTACTCAGGCATTGGCATATGTCAATCATGTCTAGCTTATCCCAAAATTCATTTAGTTCTATATCTTCCTTCTTGTTTATCTTTCTGTTGGTTAATTCAGCTCTGAGACAAGAATATTAAAGTCTATTACTATCATTGTGTTACTATCAATATCTTTTTTTGCAATTTCCTAGCTTGTCTTTTAAGAACTCAGTTGCTGGTCCATTTGGTGTATATACATTTTGTGTTGTGATTTTTCATTGTCTAGGCCCGGTGCCTTTAAACACAATGCAGTCTTCTTGCCTGTTTCTCTTGACTTTATCAATTTTTATTTATTGTTGCCTTATCTGAGATCATGATTGCAAATCCTGCTATTTTTGGTAACCTGAAACATAATAGATTTTTTTGTCCACTCATTTTTACTCAATTTATATATTTTAAATGTAATTTTTGTGTGAAACAAATTGTTGGGTTTGGTTTTCTTATCCACTCCTCTATTTCTTCTCTTTTTATTGAGAAACTTAATCCATTCATATTTAGAGTTATACTTCTTAAATGTGCATTCTCTTCAGATAGTCAAAGAATTAATGACACTTTATCATCCATCCATTGCAATGGGGTTTCTTCTTCTGGGGGAAATTGATCTGTGTTGCCCTCTTTAGGGCAGCGGGCAGAGTTTTGATTCTAGATAAACAGGCCAAGAGAACATGCTTAGTTGCTTGTGGGTCTGAGTGTTAGAAGGTTAGGGCTGTAGGAAGCTTATGAGCTCCAGGAACTTTTGGCTTAGGGTTCCTGAAATATAAAGATTTTGCTTTGCAATAGCAATATTGATCTGCATTGTTCTTGCAAGTGATGATTTTAAAATCCTGGTCCCTTTGGAAGAATGGGATGGTAGAGATATTCATGCCTGTCCCTTGCATCCCTATCTATGGAAACTTCTTTCCTTGCTGTGGACAGAACATTGGATTTAGAATCAAGAGGACACATGTTAGATTCTTTGCTCTGGTGCCTTGGCGCCCCTGGGCTAATCTCTTGTCATCATTGGGCCTCAGTTTCTTCCTCTGTACAGTGAGGGGTTTGGATCTCATAGGTTTCCTCTGATCTGATTCACTCTGGGGGCATTTTTTTATTTCACACGTTGTTCTGTTTTACCTGACAACACAAATCCTATAACTGCTGTGAAGGTTGAATTTAATTAACTGCTCTTCAGAACCATGTGGTGCCATGTCCCTAAATCAGCACTGAGGTCATTTGGTGAGGAACTGCCATAATGACATGAGAATTGGCATGAGGGGAGGACAAACCATTTCTCTCTCTTGGAAAGACCCAGGAACTGCTAACCCCTTTGGATTGAATGTTTCCAACTTGGCAAACGGGAGGCAGCAAATGAAGAACACAGTCGGGGATGGGGGGTTTGCTATTACTTCATTGCCAGCTTGGGCGGGCTCAGTATTTCCTAGCATCGCTTACCTTTGCCCATGCTTCTTTGGACACTGAAGAATCAGGACATGTTAACAGTGGCAAGAAAAGAGAGTCTGGCTTCTTGCAGGGAGGCAGGGAGGGAAGGAAGCAGGGAGGAACTTGTGGACAGAAGGGAAGACCTTTTGCCCAGGAAGCCGGGGCCAACTGGGAACACTGCCCTAAGTCAATAATAGCCTCTGCTGGAGGTTATAATAAGGGAGTGTAGCTAAGATTTAGTCTCCTCCCAGTACAAAAGTAAACTTTTTACATGCATTCACTCATTGATTCCTTGGATTTCTAGCCTCCTGGTGAGACCTGGGAATTGATCACATTCCTGTACTTCCTTCATTGAAAGACAGGAAAGAATATTGAAAGGATAGGTGCCCTAAGTAGCTATTCTAACTTAGTAGCTATGGGTTGATTAAAAACCTCCTGGAAAGTGATTTATTTAGCTCACACTGAGAGCTGGTAGGGACCTTAGAAGCCATGTTGTCCAGCTCCCTCTGTTACAGATGGAGAAACTGAGGCCCAGGGAAGGGAAGGGCCGTGCATAAGGCCATATAAATGGAGCCAGGACTAGAATAAGGGCTCATAACTCTATATCTTGTGCTCTTTCCAAGGAATAACTAGCTCCTTACATTTTGTGCCTACTCTATGAAGTCAGATCTCCACTTGCTAAGTCTCAGTCTGCTAGGAGTTCAGCCCAAATTCTTCCACTGTCTCTCCTGCCTTTGCTTGCGCTCTGCCCTATGGCTACAATGCTCTTTCTTCCTCTCTTCATTTCTTGAATTACTATTCAGCTTTCAAAGACAAGCTCAAAAGCCACCTCTTTCAAGGAGCTTTCCCTGATTCCCCTGGTTGGTAATGATGCCCTACTTGCCCAGGATTTCCAGTGGCACTCTGTACATCTGTAATGAACCTGTGTAATATTATGTATTATAGTGGTTTGTTCTGATGTCTTATTGCCCTTATTAGAATGTAAGCTTCATGAAGGCAGATCTATTTTCTCTCTCTCACAAAACTAGAGACAATGCTCTGTGCAAAGTAGATACCTAAGAAATGTTTATTGAATTGAACTGAATTACTGCATATCTGTCCTAAATTTATGGAGCCCCCACTCCTAGTTCCAGATTTTCAGAATTTGGTGAACTGAACTATGTTTACCCTCTCCACACCACTTATTCCTCCCATATCTACCTTATACCATTTCTGCTTTTGTATTTCAACAATGGAGAAGTCTTATTGCTTTGTCCATACTCAGAAAGAAGTCCATTTCACCTTCCATCTCACTGTTCATCCTGCCTTCCATCCCACCACAGTGCCCTGCCCTCCTCCCATCCCCATCTTGGTCATTACCATTTTTAGAGCTCTCTCAATATCGATTCCTTGGCTCCATGGCACTGCAGGGTTGGCCAGGCAGTCTCCAGCACTGCCTCTCCTGGAGACGTCCACTCGCTGCCTGCGCAGGTAGCGGAAAGCTTCCGCTATGACCAGTATGGCATCATGTGTCAAGGCAGATGTGTACTGAAAGGAAGCATAACATTGTGATACACTGCCATTATAGGTGGAAAGGTGCTTAAAGATCATCTAGTCTAATCTCAGTTTATAAGAGAGGAAACTGAGGCCTGGGCAAGGCCTGAAAGTTAAACAACTAGGCTGTATTAGGCCTACATGATTAGAACCCAGTGCTCTCTCCCCATACAATCCCATAGTTCACACAATCCATTCATAACCCTTTGCCCTCGCCTTCTCTCATCAGGGAGTCACCCTTATTGACGACCGCAATAAAAAGGATCTAGCCGTGTCCCTGCCTCGGGACAGCTCTGCATGTGAGCCATCCTTGAATCCTATCTCACTCATGCAAACATACAAAGGATGCGAGCTCCTCCCTAGCACGGTCTTTGACCCCATCCACTGTACGGTGCTGAGCTCAATAACTGGCTGGGAGGGTGGGTGCTCTACACTCTTCCTCTGATAAAGTGGCATGGGGCTCTGGGATATTTTTCCCTGGAAAATATTTAATACGTAAGTGTCCCCAAACCTTGCTTTACCTAATGCCTTCTTCTGATACCTCATCAGGGTGAGGAGGGGACCCAGACCCTCAAAGGCAATGTCAGGGGCCTCTGATTCTATAGGCTGAAATGGATCAGTATTTGGGCCCAGTGATGGGCTTTGTGGCAGCTCAGCTGAGTACAGGAGTTGTGTGTGTGTGGGGGGCAATTCACCCTCAGAAGGCTGACCTCCCAGAGATAAACATCCCATGAAAACATTAACTCTGATGGAGTGAGGCCCCAATCTGTATTAATGGAAGGAATACTCATGCTGAGGAAATCACTGATATTTTGAAGTTACTGAATGAACAAAAATAGTTGTTACTATATGAAGAACTTTAATTTCTTCTTTTCTGCCCCCTAATTCCCTTTCCGCTTCCTTTCATTGAAGGCTATTCCATCTGACTGAAGCCCTGTGGGACATCATTGATGGTTTCTGTCAATACGGTTTAAGCTTCAAAGTAGTTCATGTCTAAATGAGCTTGGCAAACGCTGTTGGGCCTATGGCCAAGCTCTGAATTTGAAGTCGGGGACCTGGGCTTGGGCTGCAAGTTAGTAACTGTATGACTCTATGACTCGGGGCAAAGTCACCTTCCCTCACTGAGTCTCTGCTTCTTCATTTGGAAAGTGAGGGGGACCTTGTAAGGTCTCTTCCAGCTCTGACATGTTGGTATTCGCAAATTCGCCCAGTTCTGATGTTCTTTGCTCTGAGTCTCCTCGAACCCTAATTGTCTATGTTCTTTGGCTCCCCTTCCCCCCCGTTCTGACATTCTCTAGACTAAGGCTCCCCGCCCCAGCCAGCTCCAACATTCTTTGTTCTGAGTCCCCCCCCCCCAACCCTAATTGTCTATGTTTTTTGGGTCCCCCCCCAGCTCTGACATTCTCTGGTCTCAGGCCCCCCCAGCCCTGACGTTTTGTATTCTCAAATCCCTCCCAGCCTCTGACATTCTTTGTTTTGAGTTCCCTAATAGTCTACAGTCTTTGGTTCCCCTGCCCCAGCTCTGACATTGTGTGTTCTAAGGGCCCTCTCATCTCTAAAGACTGAATGAATTTAATAAGGAAGGCTTGTGAGGTGAGGGGAAGGTTAGCTATGGGTTAGAGAGCTTCTCTAAAGTTTTCTCTAGCTGGGCTGGTGTTTGTGAGAGAAAATCCAGCTCTGTTGTTTACTTAGGGGAAAACTGGAAATGGCCAAGCAAGACAGGCTGGAATTCATTTGGAAGAAACATTAATCATTCCTGCCTGGGCCTTGTTTCTGGCAAACTAGGACCTAGAGCCAGTAATCAATCAGTCTTCACTGACTGTGAAGGGGGGGAAGAAAAGGCAAAGTTGGTTTTTTATTGAAGCAAATTCCAGTGGTTATTGGGTTTTCCATCTGAGAATGTCACCCATTTTAGGGATGCTGCTAGATGCAGGAAGACTGCATCCTGCCTGCTCTGCAGCCCCAGGAATGGTACTGGTGGCCAAATGGCAGCTTCAGATTTGGGGTGGCATTTGTGAACAAATCAAATTGACAACGACATAGAAAAACCAGCTGGTGTTGATTTGTCAATGGACTTAGTACCAGCATGAGACCTGGCACATAGTAAGCATTTAATAAATGTTTACTGACTGACGGACAGTCCTCAGGTCTGTTCCCTGCACATCCAATGCCCCAGCTTTGTCATTAGCTTGCTGTGTGATTTTGGTCAAGAGTCTTTTCTCTGGGCCTCAGTTTCCTTCTCAGTAAAATGAGATGTGGGTTTTTATGATAATAATAGTTTATATTTCTTGATCACAAAGCATGGTCTGCACCATCCTGGGAGGAAGGTAGTATGTATTATAATAATAATAATAATAATTATTATTATTATCATTATTTGGCAAATGAAGAAACTGAGGCTGGGGAAGGTAAATAACTTGGCCATGGACACAGAAGTAGTGAGTAACATGGAATCACAGAATTTCAGGATTGGAAAAGCCATCTAGTTGAAAACACCCAAAAAAGAATCGTCACTCTAACATCCAATACGCAATCACAAAGCCTTTAATGGTAGGAACTAGGGGGATTAAGAAAAGCCTTGTGTATGATCTTTGAAGGAAGCTAGAGGTTCTGAGAAGCAAAAGTGAGGATGCAGAGTATTCCAGGCATGGGGGTGAGCCTGGGCAAAGGCACTGAGCCAGGAGACGGAATATGGAATTTGGACAACAGCTAGTCAGTCAGTTTGGTTGGAAATGTAGAATGAGTCAAGAAAAGTAATTGAAAATGTCCAGGAAGCTAAGTAGGAGTCAGATTGTGAAGGGATTTATGTGCCAATCTAAGGAATGTGTATTTTTTCCTAGAAGTAATAGGGGGCCATTAAAGATATTTGCTTTAGGAAAATTATTTTGGCAGCTATGTGGAGGAGGAATTGGAGAGGGGAGAAACCGGTGGTTGAGAGGGTATGAGGGCTTGGACTAGGACTATTGTGGTATGAGTGGAGAGCAGGGGACAAGGCATGTGGAAATAGAATAGACAAGATTTGGCAACTGATTAGGAGTGGGGGCATGGGGGGGACAGAGAGGGAAGAGTCACGGATGAGTGAGGTTACAAAACTGGGTAGCTGAGAATATGGTACTATATTCCCCCCAAAGCATGGGGGAAGCTTACTGAGGGGTAGTTTTTATGGGAAGATAACAAGTTCTGTTCTAGATGTTTTATACCTGGACATGGATATCCAGGCAAAGCAGACAGTTGTTGATGAAGGACTGGAGCTCAGGAGAAGGGTTAGGGCTGGATATATAGAGTTAGCAGTCATTTACAGCTGTGTATGTGTGACCAGTTACTTCCTTTTACTGGGCCTCAGTTTCCTCCTCTCGAAAATGAAGAATTCAGACTAGATGATTTCTAAGATGCCTTCTAACTCTAAAGATGGGGAAGCAGCCTGGTAGAATATATAAAATAGCTCAGTTTCCTCATCTGTAAAATAGGTATAATAATACCCATAGCACCTATCTCACAGGGCTTTTGTGAGGGTCAAATGAGATAACATATACATACATATATATATTTATAAAGTGCCTGACAAACTGGAAAGTTTTCCAAATACCTTCTCTCTGACTAGATAGCCTGGCCTTCTGATAGGTGAGCATTCACCACATTTAGCCTGGACCCAAGCCCCTCCACACTCTAATAACTCCAGTCTCCATCTCTGACTCCAAATTCAAGCTTCCACCTGGGATCCAGGGCTTGTGGTTGGTAAGCCTTACCATATGTAGCCTTGTACATAGGCCTACCATTCTACTTGCCCTGGTACCATGAGTGGGCCTTCTGTCTCTCTCTCTCTCCCTTTGCCCCTGCTTTCCTTCTGCCTCTAGCCCTGGGAACAGTAATCATATAGATGCTATCACTTCTGGGAAAGGACATATCAGCCAACTGTTGTATAAATCTGATCACTACTTCCAGTTACTGCAACACTCCTCCCTGGCCACCACTTCCTTATATGGGTTATCTCCCCAATTAGAGTTTCAGCTCCTTGAGGGCAGGGATTGTCTTTGCTTTGGAATTTGCACCACCCTTCTGTGACTTTAAATTCTTCTCTCCTTCCACTGTGACTTCTAAAACTCCTATTTCCCAATGCATGAATGTGTAAGATAAAAAAGACTGAAAAGGAAACCTTGATAAAATGTGGCATAAATTAAGCATCAGGACTGTCATTTCAAGGCAATTTTTTTTCCTGAATAAAAAATATGGCACATCAATTTTTAAAGTGTGCTTTTTGTCTGATTGATAAATAGTGAGCAAGTTGAATACAGAGCAAACTCATGCTGGGAGCTGTCCCTGTGCTTGGCTGTTCTAATTTCCCAAGGTACTTGATGGAGTTTTCCTTACTAACCCTGCTTAGCAGCTCGAGCGGCTCCTACTGGAGGGATATGAAAACTGCATTTATCCGCACCATACCTGGGACCTGCTGGCACCCAGAGGAAGGCAGGGAAGCTGAGGTTAAGAGGGGGGAGAGACTTGCCCAAAGTGGAGGAGCCAAGTGTGGAGGAGCCAAGGCTGGACCCCAGATCACCTGGTTCTGAGCAAGGTGAAGGCTGAGTAGCTTCACAATGGCTTCCTTGCGCTGTGCTGGTGGTTTTTTCTCTTGGAGCTCTTACATCTATACCCCAACTCTGGAATGATCCCTTCCTTTTCTTTTCTTTTTCTTTTCTTTCTTTCTTTTTTTTTTTTTTTGGCTAGGCAATAGGGTTAAGTGACTTGCCCAGGGTCACACAGCTAGTGAGTGTCAAGTGTCTGAGGCCAGATTTGAACTCAGTTCTTCCTCAATCCAGGGCCACCTAGCTGCCCCCTCCCTTCCTTTTCTTGTTCCTTCATTTTGTCCTCTTCCCACATACATCCAAAGTGGCAAAGCAGTGAATAGGTGTTTAGGAGGACACTCAACTAGGGGTAGTATACTTGTGATAGTATAGGATCAGGGTATACACTGCTTTAAGCAAACTTGTGTGGTAGAAGCAGGAAGGAAGGCCAGAGGGAAAGAAAGGGAGAGAAAGGGAGAGGGGAGGAAGAAAGAGGGGAAGAGAGAGAGGTAGATAGATAGAGACAGAGACAGAGAGAAGGGTGGCAGGCGGAGAAAAAGAGAAGGAGACAGAGAGAGAAAATTACTGCATTTCCATATTCCCCCTCCTTTTTTTTTTAACGCAAGTAGTACTATTTTAGAATATGCCTCCATTTCAAATATAAATGATCTCTCTCTTCCTCTCCTCTCTTCTCCTCTCCCTCATATACTGTAAGTACCTATGGGAAATGGCTTGTGCTTAGAAGTCCACTTGTCCCACAGATGTTCTTTTCCATAGCCAAGTGATGCTTCTCCCTACCTGTGCTTATAACAATGTATGGAAGTAAGCCTTTTACTGACTTGTATTCTAAATTGCAACAAAATGTGAGGTTTTGGGTTTTTTTTTTTGCCACAATCCTTGGTATATGAAAATCTGGATTTGCTTGAAAGATAAATTGGGTAGGGAGGGGGTGTTGATTCTGCTTACAAAAGGTAATTAATTTGGTTTTACAAAGGGTTCTGTTAACTTGTAGGCTGCCTTGCTGGTCTTAAAATAGGATTTGCTTTAAAAAATTGGATTTACTTGAAACTTTTCTGGAACATTCTGATTATGGAAGGCTAGGCACACCTATACTGTGATGAGAGCTTGTAAACCCTTCTCTTGATTAGGGATAGTGGGTAGGGGAATGAAAACCTGGCCCATTCTTTTTTTTTTTAAGGCATTTGGGGTTAAGTGACTTGCCCAGGGTCACACAGCTAGTAAGTGTCAAAGTGTTTGGTCTGAGGCTGGATTTGAACTCAGGTGCTCCTGATTTCAGGGCTGGTGCTCTATCCACCGTGCCACCTAGCTGCTCCTCGACCTGGCTCATTCTTCCATATTTTCAGGTTCTGGAAAAGTTGCATGTAAATTGACTGTCAAAATGTAATCCTCTTTTCCACCCATTAGATTCTTTTTTTTTAAATTTTTAAATTTTTTTTAGGCAATTGGGGTTAAGTGACTTGCCCAGGGTCACACAGCTAGTAAGTGTCAAGTGTTTGGTCTGAGGCCGGATTTGAATTCAGGTGCTACCCATTAGATTCTTTAAAGGAAGTCCAGATTTGGAGTCCTTTTGTAATATGACTACTTATCCCTGACTTGATCTATATGTAACCAGATATTTATTTATCATGCTTTTTTACATAGAGATAGACCTATCTGTCTAAAGCACGCACATTTGTGGAAGCTTTGAAAGTTGCACTTTTTGTTTTCAACATTTCTATCTTTATTCCAGTAAAACAAGCAATCTAAGTAATGCTGTTATTTAAAAGAGATTTTTGCAGACAGGAAAACATTTTGGCTGCCCCCATGCATAGTGAGCCAACCTACTCTGCATCAGCCCTAAATTCATCTGGCTTCTCAGAGATTCATGGGACTTATTAGCACACAAAGCGATCACATAAATAATGGAAAATCTAATTTGCTGTTTCAGTTCATCAATCTTCCCTACCTATTCTCCCCCCTTCTTGTAATGAATATTCTAAATTGTTATGAGCAGATTACAAATTAAATTCATTTAAAAAAAGGTTAGTCAACTTATTCCTAATGCTGGATGATATTATAAAGGAGAAAAGGCACATAGTTATTTGGTTAAGATTTAGGGATTCAAGTTGGGATCCCCCAACATCTGTGGTCACTTGGTCTGGGCAGTTAATGGGAAGGAATCATTATGGAGGGCAGCCTTGGTAGGCTAGCTTAAGTTTATATTAGACATAGAGGTTTACCTTCAAGGGAGAATTCTTGGCTTCTGGAAATTCTCTTTCATCCAGTCTCACCCAGCGCTGGACGAACTGCTGAACCATGGGATTCTCATTGTTCACGATCTGGAATCCTGTAATGTTGGCACCCCCATGCATGACTCTCTCCAGCACAATGTCTGTGAAGCCCTGCAGACAGATGGAGAAAGGGGATCAAAATGGTGGCAGGGCACAGAATGACGCTGACTCTGGCAGGAGCAGACATCTGCCTGGAAAAGCCCAGGTGTAAGCTTTGCCTTTGAAGCTGAAGGTGGGACTCAAGGATACGCCTCCTGCTACTTCAGGCATAGGGTGTGTCTGGTACTGAATGTGGGTGCAAGTTTAGATGCCAACTTTAAGGAAGATGCAAATGCAAATGAAGGCAAATGAAACTACCACTTTCTTATAGTTCTTTTCATTTAATTCTCATATCAACCCTGGAAGAAAGGTACTACAAGTATCATCACTCCCATTATCCAGATGAGGGAACTGAGGCTCTAGGAGAAATGACTTGCCCAAGGTTTCACAGCTAGTAAGGGGCAGATCTGGGACTTAAGCTTAGATCTTTGGGTTCCATCTGAAGTACTTTTTCTGCTGTACCATGTTCTCTTTTGTCCTTAGAAAATGGTGGAAAAGCACGGACTCCAGACTATAGAAATCAGTTGAATCCACCTTTGACATGCCAATTATGAGAAGTGATTGTTTGATTGTTTTGTTTCTAATGATGGGTCCTTCATGATGAATCACTGTCATACTTTTTATTGAATCACAAACTGATTAAAGCAACAAAACCCCCAAATAGATAAAACTTTGTTGCAAATGGTGTACAAACATCAATTTTGGGTCCCCAAGCAAATTACTACAAAGGGAGGGGGCGTGATCTATTGCCTGTAGCCCTCTTCATCCCATTTTAGCCAACGTGCCATCCATCTCCATGTACCCTAAGGGTCTGGTGCCTGATCCCTGCACCTTCTAGGGCCTTCATGCTGCCATTGTTTGGGTCCCGGTATTTGGTACTGGCTGTATCTCCTTTGACCTCCTGCCCAAGTTTTAGCCGTGGACAGCTCGACATCACCTTTGCTTTCTGAGGACCAGCCTAGCTAGAAACAGAGGAGATCACCCTCAGTAGGCTGAACACATGATATTGAATGCTTTGGGTATGGTAACACATAAAATAACTTAAAATGCAAAATGGCCTCATCCCTATATGGTCCCCTTCTGCTTCTGCAATTATGGGGTAGAGTAGGAGAACAGAAGATATGGAGTATTAAGAATCACACATCCTTGTCCAATAACCAGTGAGTAGCCATTCCACAGGAAGTCTGGCTCACAGGTTCTCTTTGCAGAGGCAAATAAAAGAATTGGTGGAGTTGATTTTATTGTGTGTCCAAAGGTAATACTGTGGGACATTTGGTCATTTCATATTATGGTGCTCATGGAAAGCATTTGCATGTCTTCCATGAAAACAATTTTAGCTTTTGTGCTAACATTTATTACAGAGAATGAGGAGGTGTAGAGATTCTACAGGGAACTTGCTAAAACCTTCCAAATTAACTCAACATATACTTTAAAACTTGGTGAATTTAGTGGAAAGGCGGGCATGGGGAGAATGGTGAAAAATATGTAGGAAAACATAGTTTAGGAGTAAGAAATAAGAGCAACTAAAGGCTTGTCAACTACATAGGTCTTTTAAACACTGCACTTTCTTTAAGAAGAGTCAGGAGACACTGGATCTGGCAAGCAACAAATAACATTACAAAAACTAAATTTGATTATATTTTAACTGACAGAAAATTATTGGTTACTAATGTGGGAGTTATTTCTGAATCAGCCATCTGTATACAGTCAGACCACTGACTTATTAGAGCAAAGATCAAAATCAAACACCAAAGTAGAAGGGAGAAAAAAACTAAAAAATCGATATAGTGTGCAATTGAGGTAACTCCATTATGACCTATTTAAACAAGGTGTTGATGGTGAAAATAGGAAATGGAAAAAAGGACAGACACTGACACAGACTGCCGCCATTTCCCAAGGATGTTTAAGCAATCTTTAAATTTAAGCAGTTGCCATAATAAGTAGGCCAGGGGAGACTAGAAACTACCTCAGTCATCGAACACTTGATCTTAATGAGGAGAGATAACAGCCATGGGCAAACTCAATTTAGAATATAATCATCTGTAAAAAACTTATGGAGGAGGATGGTAGAATATTAAGAACAGTATAACCTCATAAGACATTAAAAAGCAATGGAATAATGGAAGCAATGTAAATTTGCAGAAAGCTTGATAAGAGACTTGACTAAGTCAAGTCATCTTAAGGCCTTAAAGGATAAAACTGTAAGGAAGACAATGAGCAGATGAAAAATGGAAAAGATCTGTCAAAATTTCTATAGCAAATTCTTTTCTTCATCAAGGATAGTCGAGCTACCACATTTGGTCTTTAACATTATTGTACCTACTGTGTTATTTGAGAAAGTAGAAATGACGCTAATTAAAATGACAAAATAGTGGCAGGACTAGACCAAACCTATACAGAGGAGGTTTGTGCTAGATGTGACCCAATTTTGTGGGTGTTGAGGAATTCATTCTCAAGATAAGTGAAAGAGAGAAGGAAATGAAAAAACTGGAAAAATATAGATCTTATTTTTACTAAAAAAAAAAAAGGCAGGAGGAATGAGAAAATATCAGTAACTTTGACATATATGTTCACTTTCCCATCTCTACAAAATCTTTGTAAGAATAATCTACTTGTGCAACGTAGGCACCCTTAGTAAAGGTCTGAGAAGGGAAAATGCAGGCATTTTCTTTTTAAAAATTTTTCATTTATTTTATTATTGATTTGAAGCATTTTTTTTCATATTGCTGTTACTCGTTTGCATTTCTTCTTTTAAAAACAGTTACATCCTGGGGCAGCTAGGTGGCACAGTGGATAGAGCACAGACTCTGGAGTCAGGAGGACCTCAGTTCAAATCTAGCCTCAGACCAGACACTTGACACTTACTAGCTGTGTGACCCTGGGCAAGTCACTTAACCCCAATTGCCTCGCCTAGAAAAAAAAAAACCCTGTTATATCCTTTAGCCACTTATTTATAGAGGAAACTTATTTATTTATTATTTGTAAAATTTTATTTTTAGCATTTAAAAACATTTTTGAGTTCCAAATTCTCTCTCTCCCTCCAGCCTCTCCCCCACTCACTGAGAAGGTAAGCAATATGATGTCCATTATACATATGAAATTGAAGTAGGCATTTTCAAATGATATTCTAACCACATACCATATCTTTTTTTTTTTAAAAGGCAGTTGGGGTTAAGTGACTTGCCCAGGGTCACACAGCTAGTAAGTGTCAAGTGTTTGGTCTGAGGCCGGATTTGAACTCAGGTCCTCCTGACTTCAGGGCTGGTGCTCTATCTACTGCGCCACCTAGCTACCCCACACATACCATATCTTTATAGCCATACAATTGAATGAAAGTTTAGAGAATACAAAATCCTACCCTGCTTGTTTGGTAGAACAAAGTCTTCTTACTCTCTTAAGGCACTCCTGTTTGTGGATGACCTTAAGCTGAATGCAGCAAATCAGGCAAAAGAATTTAGTTTAACTAGCCACAGAGGAAAAACCAAGTGGATGAGGAATGCCTGTTATTCAGACTATGATAGGGTATCCAATAGGACTAGTCCACATATAACTTGGACAGATCGTATAGATAGATTATGAGATGGGCCCAGAGCTGAACAAGAGCAGGAGAGCAGGTTAGATTTCCTTCGGGAAATTGTGCAGCACAGTTTTAACAACTCCAAGGTTCTCCCTGAAACAAAGGTCTGTTTTAAAGCATTCTTCTGATAAAGCTGTATGGCTGCAAGTCAGGGAATATTTTAGTCTCTGAGGAATTCAAGTTGTGGGGCACTCAATGGGCAGTGGAGAGGTGCATGGTGGGTATGATGAGGCTGTAGTATATTTTTTGTTGTTCAATTGTTTTTCAGTTGCATCTGATTCTTTATGACCCTATTCAGGGTTTTATTGGCAAAGATATTTGCCATTTCCTTCTCCAGTTAATTTTACAGATGAAGAACTGAGGCAAAGAGTTAAATGACTTGCCCAGGGTTGTACAGCTAGTGTCTGAGGCCAGATGTGAACTCAGAAAGATGAGTCTTCCTGATTCTCAGACCAGTGCTCTAGCTACTGCACCACCTAGCTGCCTGTAGTATATTGCCAGTAGATTATCATCAGAGGAATATGGTTAGGAAAAGAGGCAAGCTGGTCACGTAGCTAGAGCAAGGAGTGACTAACGAGGACTGTGTGTGCTTTCCTAGTTTCCATGAAATGTCAAGTGATATACAGGGAAGCCCCAAGTCTGTTGAGTAGATCCTTTGTGGAGGACTGATGGGAGGACATGGGAAAGAGTTACATAGGGTAAGATGGTGTAGATGAGTTGCAATCTGAGACATTGGAGGGAACAGCCAAATTGGTGAGATCATAGCATATTTCCTTATTGGCCTACTCCAATGGCTCATTGAGGCATGAGACTGACTTTGCATTCTTCAAGGCTGTATCAAAAGAAGTGCAAATTTGGCAGATCCTGCTAAGCTGGACAGGTTTTAAGCCTGGGCCTGGCAGTGGATATGTCTCTATCATCCAAAAAGCAGTCTAAACAGAAGGCTAAGAGGCTGGTCACCAGAAGATTGGTCACAGGGTGATGAGCTTTTCAGCCATAGAAACATCATGAAGACATCTAAGTTCCCACAGGGCTATGATCTGGATTGCTCTAGTCCAGGGGTCCTGAACCTTTGATGTATCCTAGACTTTGTTGCGTCTATCTGGGGAAGTCTATGGACCACTTATCAGAATAATGTTTATTACCTACATTCATGATTGAAGGCAATGTTAAATTTCAGCTGGTAATTAGTGTAAATGAGGATGTAATTTATTTCCCATCCAAGTATACAGACTCTCTGAAATCTATTCATAGGCTGTGGACCCCAGATTAAGAACCCTTGCTATAGAGGGAAAATCCCTGAAATATTGATGTAAGTACAGACATCTCACCTCTGAATGTTTCTTACCTCTACAGAAACAGACTGTCGGGTAAAACAACATTACTAAGGGTAAGTAGTTCTATACAACCGATGGCATAAATGGGTTATCACTAGTCAAATGGCTTCACAGGGGTGGTTTGTGGCATCAAGGGGGATCTGGCTATTAACAACTTATTAGGAAATGACATTGGTTAGGGCAGGGGTATTCCCTCTTTTGATGACGGGGAAGATCTGGCCTTTCTCCCTATTTATCTCAAATGTACTTGAGTTAGTAGGGAGGAGAGGAACAGGAAATAGCCCACCAGATAAATAACCTGAGGAAAGGCTCCAGTGTCCAATTTGGGCCTATTGCCAAAAACCTGACATAGGGTTTTGGTTTCCCCTTGGGTGGAAACTGATGGGTTCCCCACCTGCTGCCCTGAAAGCCCAAATTTGGAATTTGTTGTCTGATTAAATGAATCCTTTGAATGATGGCATTCAGCATCATTGCCTTGGTGTGCCAGACAATATGCACAAGGGAGTCAGAGAGATAAAAGAGCAGAGAAGAGGGGGAAAAATACAAATTGCATCCTAATTTATCTGAGTAGGAGGAAAACTAAGGCGACAGTACTCCGTCGGTACAGAGGGATGTTTCTCACTGATTTATCAGGCAGGGAGGTATTATGTTCTTAATTCTTCTGCTAAGTAGGCAGGAAGGAGGAAGCCTCATAATGTGGTGTCGTAATAACCCTTTGTGTTGAGAGGACAGCTTCCCCCGAGTAGTGCCAAACCGAAGGCAGTAGCTAGCTGCACCCCCATTCTTGGGCTGGAGATGGAGAGGAGGCAAGCATCAGAGGATTATACCCTGGAAGGCCCTTAGAGGTCAGCTCATGTGATCACTTCGCTTGACAAATGAGGCAACTGAGGGGCCCAGAGGGGTGAGGTAACTTGCTAGAGGTCTGTGCCAGAGACAGGTTTTGAACTCAGGTCTTTGGAATCATAGGATCTTACATCAAGAACTGGAAGGGAGGTAGAATTGTTAACTGATTCAACCATTCTGGAGAGCAATTTGGAACTATGCCCGAAGGGCTATCAAACTGTGCATACCCTTTGATCCAGCAATACCACTTCTAGGTCTGTATCCCAAGGAGATCAAAGGAAAAAAAGGAAAAGGACTCACATGTACAAAAATATTTATAGCAGCTCTTTTAGTGGTGGCAAAGAATCGGAAATTGAGGGGATGCCCATCAAATTGGGAATGACTGAACAATTTGTGGTATATGATTATAGTGGAGTAATACTGTGTTATAAGAAATGATGAGCAGGATGACTTCAGAAAAACCTGGGAAGACTTACATGAATTGATGCAAAGTGAAATGAGCAGAATCAGAACACTGTACATCATAACAGCAATAGAGTAAGATAATTAACTGTGAATGACTTAGCTATTCTTAGCGATACAAAGATCTCAGACAATTCTGAAGGACCCATGATGAAACATGCCATCATACTATTTTTCACTTTCTGTATTTTTCTTGTTTTTTTTTTTTGGCCTGTGTTTTCTTTTACAACATGACTAATATGGAAATATATTTTACATTATTGTGCTTGTATTACCTATATATAATCTCTTACCATCTCAGAGAGTGGGAAGGGGAGGGAGAGAGGAAGAGAATTTGGAACTAAAAATTTAAAAAAAAGAAATGTTAAAAATTGTTTTTACATGTAATTGGAAAAAAATAAAAGATGAAAAAAAAGAATTGAAAGGGACCTCAGGGGTCATCTAGTCTAACTCTCTTATTTGACAGAGAAAGAAACTGAGGCTGGGTGAGTTTAAGTAACTTGTCTGAGGTTACACACGTAGTAAGCATCAGAGTGAGGATTTGAACCCAAGCCCTCTGACTACATAGTTAGTGATCTTTCTACCGTACCACGATGCCTCTAGTCTTTAGAGATCATGAAACCAATTCCTCCCTCTGAACAACTACTTTACCATTTCTCATCTTGGGGTAGAGGGCTCTCTAGGAGTTAAAAGTCTGTTACATAGAATACTTGTGCTAGACAATACCAGCTAAGTGGTCATTTAAAGACCATCTTCCTTCCACATAGATGTTACTATTAAGAATTTTGGGCCCAGCAGCCTGAAAGGTTTTTTTTTTTTCAGGTTCAGTCATTTGCATGGCAGCAAGTGGCTTAAAGCATCTGAAAGTGTGATAGGCCTGGATCTAGAGCTGGCAGGGCCCTCAGAGGCCTTGGGGCCAACACCCTCATTTTGTAGATGAAAAAAACTGCAACTAGAGAACTTAAGTGATCTGCTCAGGGTCACCCAGCCAGGAACTGCTGGAGGCAGGAAAGCTGGATGGATTTTTCCTACCTCACAGGGTTGTTGGGCGAGGGAATGCTTTGTAAACTTTGCTGTGACAGAGAAACGTGAGCTTTTATTATTAGAACTTCAAAAGGCAATTATGGGCTTGGGTCTGGACCTAATGAGCCCTTGGAAAGAAAGATCATTATTTTGGGAGGTAGGAAGGGGGATCAAGCTCTTCCATTTTCCATAACCTGAATTAACTGAAGCTGCTCCACCCCTTGTCTTCCCCCGCCCTCCCCCCAGAGTCAGCCTAACTTGGAAAGGGGACAGATCTCCATTTCCTCCACAGATGCCCCAGTCTTTCCCAACCCTTAAGCAAGACTATCAGGAATTCCTGGTAGAGAAATGCTTTGTGTTCCTAAAAGTTATAGGGTCCTAACTCAGAGGTCATATAGTCTAAAACCCTCATTTTATAGAGGGAGAAACTCGGTAAGAAACTCTGCAAGGCCAGGGAAGGGAAGGATCTTGTCCAAGGACACACATAGGTTCCTGCATCTAGGGCTTGCAGGGACCTCAGAGGCCATTGGGACCACTGCCCTCATTTTACAGAGGGAGAAAGTGAGGCCCAGGAAGAGGAAGTGACTTGTCTAAGGTCACACATAGGCTCAGAGATCTAGAACTGGAAGGGGCCTCAGGCCAGCCAGTCTAACCTCCTCATGTCATGAAGGAAGAAAGTGAGGCCCAGCCTGATAAAGTGACTTGCCAAGGTCACACAGCTAGTGTCGGAGTGGGCAATGGTGCTGTTATACCAATTCTGAGTAATCCTCCATGCCTAACTACATGAACACATGGCCCTTTTTATCTTGGGACACTAAGCTATGTCTCTGCATCAATCTAGGTGGCATAATGGAATTACTTTGGTAGGGGCTTAACATTTAAAATCCGATTAGGCTGATCAAAGTTGCATTTAAGAAGCTGTAAACTAATAGAAATAAATTATCAAATTATTATTTTTCAAATTACTTGAGCCCATGAGCTTCCCAGCTGAAACAAAAACAGCGTAATTGAGGACAAATGGCTATTACATGCAGCTCCTGGTATTTAGTGAAGTCATTTTTCAAGATCAAGGACATGTGGGGTGCCTGATGAGGTTCCCCCCTTGGCTGATTACTACTCATGTGGCCTGAGTTGGCAGGCACAATTACCAAAGTACATTTTTAACTGGAGTCCTTACCAGATTAGCAAGCATGTAGTGATAACCTCTGGAATGTTTCCCCAGGATTACTACCTGCAGAAAAGAGAAATAATAAAGATTGGTTAGCCTAGGAAGGTGTTCTCAGGCTTGCAGAGAGAAGGGAAACCAAATAATGTTAAACCACATCTAGTACATCAAAATGCTGGAATGTTCAGAAGCTCTATGACCAGGTCTTACGAAGAAATAAGTGCTTACTCTATCAAGCACAGTGCTGCACTCTAAGCTAGATCTCCTTTAGTGATTAGTACATTCTGCACACAATGTTGAACCGAATTAAAAAAAAAACCCATAGCACATGATTTTCAGCTCTCTTATGCACATGCAATATAACGTACATATAATATCCTATATTATAGTGCTTTGAGCCCATGTCACATCTCCCTACTAGACTGTAAACACCCCCATGTCTTAACTACATTTGAGAGAACCTCTGTTCTGACACTCAGTGTAGGATTTTACTCACAGCAAACGATTCATGTTTGTTGAGCCTTGGACAAGTTACTTACCTCTTTGGGCCTCATCAGCAAAATGGGGGGTTGGACTAGTTGACTCCGAGGTCCCTTCCAGCTCAAGATCTAGAATCCTATGAATGACTAAATCAATGAAACGGAATCCTAAAATAACCTGAATTCTTTGATACTTTTAAGAGGAAAGAGACAAATTCTAGAGAAATTATTTTTAGAAAGTGGAATAATAGCTAGCATTCATATAGAGCATTAAGGTTTACAAAAATATTTACAACTCTGACTTTTGATCCTTAAAACAATCCTTAGTGGTGCTATTATTATTCCTGTTTTACAGATGAGGAAACTGAGACTGAGAAAGGTTAAGTGACTTTCCCAGGGTCACACAGCTAGGAAGTATCTGAGACAGGATTTGAACTCAGGTCTTCCTGACTGTAGGTCTAGCATTCTATAATAACAGCTGGCATTTATATAACACTTCAAGGTTTTTGCAAAGCACTTTACAAGTATCATCTCATTTGATCCTCACAACAACCCTGGGAGATAGGTGCTGCTTTATAGATGGAGAAACTGAGGCAGACAGAGTGACGTGACTTGCCCAGGGTCACACATCTAGTAAGTGTCTGAGGCCAGATTTGAACTCAGGAAGATGAATCTTCCTGACTCCAGGCTGGGTGCTCTATCTGCTGCAGCACCACCTAGCAGGCCCAACTGGCATTTATATAATGCCTTAAATTTTGCAAAGCGCTTTACATCCACGATCTTATTTGAGACCTCTGCCAATTGGCTATACATTGTATTAAGAGACAAATGAGTGATCGAGGTCATAAAGTACAGTGGAGGATGAGAAGATGAGATAATGGTGGATGAGAGTGCTCAAGTAAGACTCTCTGGAAAAGCAGACATTTGAGCTGGGCCTTGAAAGACAGGTACGGATTTCACTGTCATGGCAAAGTTAGAAACCCACAGGTCTGACTGGGCCTGCTTCTAAATGAATTTTAATCCTAGTCCATTTTTTTTTTCTTTTACTATTTAGATATATCAGAAGAGTGAGTGAGTGAGTGAAAAGTTTAAAAATGTTTTGCTTATTTCTCATGCTTCTATTATATAAAATGGTATAATTTGGGATATGTTTATTTGGCAGCTTGCAAGAAATATCACTTGCAGACACAATTTATTAAGTTGTTGTGACATATTTAATGGTGGGTCAGAAAGGTACATTTGTCCTATTGAAGATTTAATCACCAGTCAAGCCTAGCACTCTTCTAGCTTTGCCAAGAAAAGGAACAAGTTCTCTTTGAGTACAGGGACCCCCAGAAATCAGGCCGAGCCTGGAGGGAAATTAGTAAGTCAGACCAAAATCAGTGTGGTCATAATAGTTCCTGTTTCCATAGTACTTTAAAGTTTACAGAATATTTTTCTCACATCTATGAGGCAGATAGTACAAGCAGCAGAATGGATAGAGCATTGGCCTTGGAATCAGGAAGTCCTGGGTTCAAATCCTGCCCTACTAGCTTACTAGTTAGTGTGGCCTTACTTATTAGCTAGCTGTTGTGACCTTGGGCAAGTAACTTAACATTTCTGAAGCCTCAGTTTCATCATCAGTAAAATGGGGATTATAATAGTACCTACCTCACAGGGTTTTTGTGAGGATCAGATGAGATAAATTATGTAAGGTACTTTGCAAAGCTTAAAGTGCTACAAAAAAGTGAGTTATGATGATAATGATGATGATGTTATCAGCATTTTCTTCACATGCTGAGTGGCTAGAGTGCTGGACCTGGGGTCAAGAAGATCTGAGCTCAAATATGACCTCAGACACTTAACTAGCTATAAGACCCTGTGCAAGTCACTTAACTTCAGTTTGTCTCAGTTTCCTCATCTGTAAAATGGGAATAATAATAGCACCTATCTCACAAAATAAAATGAGATATTTGTAAAGTACTTTGCAAACCTTAAAGTGCTATATTTATGCTATTGTTATTATTGTTACTTGGGTTGTTTTTAATTCTATTTTATATGTTCTTTGAATTTTTTTCATTTTTGTTGACAGTAAGTTTGTAATGAAAAGTCCAGAACGTCGATTTTTTCCCCCACCAAAGTCATGTCTGAATGTGGACTGAACTCAACTATCACCTCGGTCACTCATAGCAAATGTGGCGAAGGGGAATCAGAAGAATTCTCGGGATCAGTTGCTGAAGAAGAAGGCAGGCACCAAGCTGTGATGACTGGTATGTGTTCAGAACAGTCGATAAATATGACAGGGGGAAATTATGGAAGATTTAGATAGAAATCCATTGTCTGAAGGAAATGTCATTTTCTCCACAAATATGTTTTGAAGGAAAAATGTCACAGCTCAGTTACTGAAGTCGACACAGTGGCATGATGTTAGGAGAGGTGATGGCATGTGGGGGAAATGGACTTTAGAGGTCACATTGCCCATTCAGTGGACGCAACTGGGTTTGGGGGTATGTGTATCTTTGATAATTTTGATAGCCCATTGGCAGGGGTGTTGTAAGACTCAAATAAGACCATGAACGTAAAGCACTTTGCAAATCAGAGAAATCTTCGATTTCTCCAACTTTAGTAGCTTGACAATAACTTTAGTTGGCTACTTACAAGCACTGGATTTGGAGCCAGAGGGCCAAGGTTTGCATCTTGGCTCAGCAGTTTACTGCCTGTGTGACCCTTGCCCTCTGGGCCTTGGTTTCCTATTTTGTAAAATGAGGGAGCTAGACTAGATGGTGTCTGAGCTTCCTTTCAGCTCTAGATCTAGGATCCTCTGTATGTGCTTGGGCAAGCCCTCCCCCTCTATGTGCCTCAGTTGTCTTGTTTGTAAAAATGAAGGGGTGGGACTTCATCTCTGAGGGCCCTTCCAGCTTTCAATTCCAATATTCCTACTGACAAGACCAGTCTTTGTTGTTGTTCATGTTCTATTCTGGACGTTTTCTTACTTTCAGAAATTTGCAAGCAAATTACCCCAGTGGTCCTCTCAAGAGAGACACACAGACCCTCTGGGATGGGCAAGCATCTGTTTTTCCAGTTTCACATTTGGTGTTTTTTTTTTTTTTGGTATGGAAATGTGTGTGTCCTTCCCCTCCCCCCTCTCATGCTCCATCTGTCATATAAAGAAGTACATTTGCAGACTGCAAGTGGGGGAGGGCTCCCTCGCTTCATGTGGGAATCTTCTTCATGGAAGTAAAAGGGGATTCATATTTCAAGACTGAGCTAAACCATTTCACTTTGGCAAAAGGCCTTTGATGAAGAAGGCATCCTGACTTCCAGCTTAACACTGTCTTGTAGTGTGGGCTTCCCTTGGTTTGGGGGTATGTGTATGTTTGTATGTGCGTGTATGTATGTGTATTGTGCATATGTATATATATATGTATATATACAGTTGTGCACATATGTGCACGTATATACATGTTGCTAAGCTCATAGATTACATTATGGGCTATCTAGTTAAACTCTGTCATTTTATAGAGGTGGAAACTGAGGCCCAGAGAGGGCAAGTAGCTTGTTCAAGGTCACACATAGGATCGTAGATCTAGAGTTAGAGAGTATCTCAGAAGCCAGATAGGCCAAATAGGCCCCCTTATTTTACAGAGGAGGAAACCGAGGTTTAAGTTCATATATATGTATATATATGTAAGTTACAGTAACATATATGTAAATGCTAGAGGTAGTATTTGAATTCAGGTTCCATGACTAAGTTCAGTGAGAAAGTTTGGCATTCTTTCTATTGCACTATACTACCTATGTGCATACATGTGTGTAATAATGATGATGATGATGATGATAGCTGACATTGATGCCAGATTAGTATCATTGTCTCTTTTGAAATGATTATTAATCTGGTAGATGTCAGGAATGCTGTGAATAAAATTTATAACTTTGGATAAAGTATCTCAGACTAGTCTTACGGAGAAGATGGAGAGATATGGACTGGACAATAATAAAATCAGATGGGTTGGATGGTTGGATTTAAAGAGTAGCTGTTCATGGTTCAATGTCAACATGGCAGAAGGTCTCTATTGGAGTGCCCCAGGGATCTCTGCTTGGCCCTATGCTTTTTAACATTCTTATCAGTGACTTGGATAGAGACATAGATGACATGCTCATGAAATTTTCAGATGACATAAAGATAAGATAAAGGTAAAGATATAAACACACTGGCAGATGGGCTAGAAAGAGCATTGGGTTGAATCTAATAAGATGAAATTCAATGGGGATAAATATGACTTTGTACTTTGGTACCAAAAAAATCAATTTCACTGGTGTGAGATGGAAGAAGAATAGTCAGACTGCAATTGTTTTGGGAAAAGATCTGGGGGTTTCAGTGGACTACAAGCTCAATATGAGTGAGCAATGGGATGTGGCAGCTTTTGCTCTGGCCTGACCTTGTCTGGAGCATAGTGCTCAGTTCTGGGAACCATAGTTTAAGGAGGACATTGATAAGTTGGAGAATGTCCAGAGGAAGGCACCTAGGAGGGGGAAAGGCCCTGAGTCCATGTCATATGAAGATCAATTCTCTGTCTGGAGAAAAGAAGACATGGGGAGGGGGGCATTCTAGCTCTCTCCAAGTATTTGAAAGACTATCATATGGAGGAGAGGATGAGACTTGTCCTGCTTGGTCCTGGAAGGCAAAACCAGGAGGGGCAGTTGGAATTCTAAAGAGGCCATCTTAGGTGTCATGTCAGGAAAAGCTTCATAACAGGCTGCCTGGAGGGGTGGTGGCCGCTTCCTTTTCCTTGGAGGTCTTTGAGCAGAAGCTGGATACTCACTTGTCAGCTACGTTATAGGGCATAGGTTGGACTAGATGGATCCTGAGATCTCTGGCAGCTCACAAATTTGGTGATTCTTTGGATTGCTGTATTCTGTAAAGGGACTTTACAGCCCCTGTTCCCTTTGATCCTTACAATAGTCTGGCAGGTGGGTACTAGGAGTGTTCTCATCCCTGTTTGACAGATGAGGACATGGAGGTCCTGAGGGTTAAAGGACCACCCGGCCCTGTTAGTAAGTGTCACCTGTTGGCTTTCAAGCCAGGCCTCTCCTGACTCCAAGTGCAGAGTCCTTTCCACTAGGTACTTGGTGAGGATGTAACATTACTGTTTTTAATAGGCCTTCTCTTCCATAACCATAGCTTGGCTTTTTTTAAGAAGGTCTTTGATTGCTTTACTATTTCTCATCACTGTTGTTATTATTGTTCCCAATGGATGCTAATGAGTGAACATATTACCCTTCCCAAGTAACAGCTGCCTTGTAACAGAAGCCTTCTAGAAACACAATGCCTTGGCACCAAAGAAGGAACTTCATGGAAGTTCAGAGCTGAAAAGGCCCTTAGCCAATCCAAACACTTTAAACATAGAGAAACTGAGTCCCAGAAGGGGACATGAGAACTTGTCTGAGATAACACGACATGTTAGTAACAGAGCTAAGACTCCAATCCATCACTGCCACTTGTTTAATTTTCTATTTATATGTCCTGACTCATCCCCTGCCCTCCCCCATCTAGATGGGAAGCCCTGACTGAGCAGAGACTGTATGTAGCTTTTTACCCAGAGGCAGCTAGGTGGCAGAGTGGACAGGGGGCTGGGCCTGGTGTCAGGAAGGCGATTTCAAATTTGAGTAACTTATCTTTCGATCTCTCTTTCCCATCATGGGATAAGGAAGCAGCTCTCCTGCTCATTGGGAGGAGATAGGCAAAATAAAAGTAAGTAAAATGAGCAATTTAAATTTACATTAGTGATTATGATTAAATTGTGCTTAACTATTAAACAAAAGAACATTAGATATTACTGTGATGAATTGTCTCCACGTGTTGACATTTGATAAAAATAACTGCATGGTTACATCTTCCTTATTTCCCTGGTTGATGTACATGGCTGTCTTCATTGCCTCTGAGAATTTCCTGACCTTGTGCCCTCAGGGCACTGTGCCAGGCACTGAGGCTACAAAGAAATGGGAGACTGGGTCCCTGCTCTCATGGAATTTAGTCAAGTCCCAAATCTACATAAAGACTTCAAGGATTTTCAAGCTATGCACATTGCTGATATGGTTGGAAGGAGGGTCAAAATTCTTAACTCCTGAGTTTCTTTTGTATTCCCTCTCTACCCTATCCCCTGTCATCTCCTCCAGTAGACTGCCCACACAAATGTGTCCTCTCCTTCCCTCTAATTTTCTATATCTTCCTATCTATTGGCTCCTATTTTAGGCTCTTGCTTACAAACATGTCAATGTCTCCCCTGATCCTTAAAAAACCTTTTTGACCCTACCATGCCCCTCAAGGCATCATCTCCTCCCTCTCACAGCCAAACTCCCAGAAAAAGCTGTCTACTCTCAGTGAGTCCACGTTTCCTCCTTTCACTTATTTCTAATACCTTGCAATATAGCTTCCAATCTTATCATTCCACTGAAACCACTCTTTCCAAATTTACCATTGGTCCCTGAATCACCAATTCCAATCAGCCTTTTCTCAGTCTTTATTCTTCTTAGCCTCTGTAGTCTTCTGGACACTTTTCTGAGTTTTTCTGACTCATCTCTGTCTTGGTTTTCCTCCTGTGTGCCTCACTGCTCCTTCCCTCCTTTGCCGGCTCTTTATCTCTGACCTGTGGGTGTCCCCAAAGATGGCTCTGTCCCAGGCCCTTTATTCTTTTCTCTCGGCGCTCTCACTTGGTGAGCTCATTGGCTCCCATGGGCTTAATCATGCCTTGAGATCTAGATATCCAGGCCTATTCTCTGTCTTGTGCTCTAGGCCCATATTGCCAACTGCATTTTCCAGTAGATGGCCTATAGACATTTTAAACTCAACATGTCCCAAATAGAATGATCTTTCCCGGCAGATCCGTCCCTCTCCCAAATTTCCCTAATTCGGTAGAATGTACCACCATGCTTCTAGTCACCCAGGGTCGCAACCACAGTCATCCTCAATTCCTCACTTTCACTTTCACCACCCCCTATATCCAATTAGTTCCTATCGATTCTACTACCGCAATATCTCTTGCATTTGTCCTCATATCTCTGCTCACATTTTGGACAACCACAGCCACACAAAAAATTGCCAAATTCAGCTTGTTTCCTAGTCAAACAGCACAGGCTTGGGAAACAGAAGACATGGCTTTGTGTGTCGATTTTGTCAGTGACCTGCTGTGTGACTATGGGTAAGTCATTTCTCCTTTCTGAATCTCAGTTTCTTCCCTGTTCTGCCTACCTCAAAGGGCTAATATGAGGATCCCCTGAGCTGATAACTATAACATACCATATCATGGGAAAATTGTTCTAGAGTTGGGAAGGCCCTCAGAGGCTCTCATTTTACGAGGAGGAAACTGAAGCACAGGGAGAGGAAGGGACTTGTCTAAGGTCACGTATAGTGTCATAGATCCAGAGCTGGGAGGGCCCTTAGGGGCTAGCTAGTCCAACTCATTCATTTTATAAATGAGGAAACTGAGGTCTAAGGATTAAATGACTTGCCCAAGGCCACATAGATGGTATCAGAGGCAAGATTTGAACTATGACTCCAGCATCAGTCTCTATTTATTTGCAAGACTCCTTATCTCCCAGTTTCCTCCCAGTGTTCTTGCCCTCTCTGCCTGTTTGAAAAGAAAGGGTAGCTACTTGCTTCCCAAGAAAAGGAATCCAGAAGTGGCTAAGACAGATTTATAACCCTGCCAAAGTGCTGTTAGTAGGCTCAACTACTTGCTCTTTAGCCCACACAAAAATCCATTGACTGAGCTCTCCCTTAAATCAAGCCTTGGCCTCATCGGGGGTGGGGGTGGGGTGGGGGGTGCAAATAATGGAATTGTAGCTCTTCATGTGGTAGCCATCTCCTAGGGCCATGTGCTTCATAGCTAAGAACTCAAGGTCAAAGGTACTCAATCCGAGAGAGGCCTGCCTTCCACTGAGCCAGGCCCTGGAAACCTTTCACAAGCAGGGCAGTGACCCCAAGGCCCAAAGTGGTGCTTCCTAGGACCTAAGCCATGGTTTCTATCAAAGCCAGACACTTGGATGCTGGTCAGTAGACCTATTAGTGGTATACATCTTATCTTGAATGAAATCAGACCTGGACAGAGCATGCTAGACTGAGCATTGTTGCTCTAAATAGGAAATGCTAGCTGGGACAATATGTTCCCTAGAACTATGAAGTGACATTATCTAGTCATATTTTTCTCCTCTAATTCCCTCCTGCTCCAGATCTTGTCTGGACCACTCATGTGACATTCAGCTTTCAGAAATGCAGAGCTGGAGCAGACATTAGAAGTCATCATTTTATTGATGAGGAAACTGAGGCCCAGGGAAAGAAAGAAATAAGCATTTTTAAGCATATACTAGGTGCCAAGCATTGAGTTACACTCTTTACAAATACCATCTTATTTTGGTTCTCACAACAACCCTGAGAGATAGGTGCTGTTGTCTTTATTTTACAGTTGAGGAAACTGAGGCAGAGGCTATGTGACTTGCCCAGGGTCACCCAGATAGTAAATGTCTGAAGCTAGATTTGAATTCAGGTTTTCCTGATTACAGGCCCAGCCCTCTCTATCCACTTAGCTACCTAGTTTCTCTGTCCAGGAAAGGGGAGAAATTTGCCCAAAGGAAAAAATAAATCAAGGTCAGAACCCGAATTAGAACCTTTACCCCCCAGCTCCCCATTTATAATATAATTGGGTTGGACTAGATAACAATACAAACATTATTTATATAGCATTGCATGGCTGATACAATGGATGTCTTAGAATACCTCTGTGGAAGTTAGATAACCATAAGTTTTGTTGCCCCATTCTAAAGATAAGGAAACTGAGATCCAAAGACTTAAAATGACATGCTCTGAGTTACATGGATTGTGACAATCCAAGACTTTGGAGCCCAATCTTAGTATTATTTCCACTTTTCAACTCTGATGCTGAGAGAATGTAAGCTCCCTGAGAGTGGGGCCAGCTTCATTTCTATTTTTGTATCCCCAGAGCCTGGCATACAGTAAGTACTTAATAAATGCTTTTCGATTGACTGACTAGATGTTTCCTAAGCCTCCTTTTAATCCTAATCTTCTACAGTTTGGATTCAGAAGCAGAGTCTATTGATTTTAGGGACTTGGGAAGGAGAGATGTTGTTAATGGTACCACAAGGTGGAGGTGGGCTCTGGTCAAGGCCCAGTCCATGTTCTGATTGGGCTAATGTTTTCTCTCCTGCTTCCTGCTGGCAAAAATGTGGGGTCTTTGATCAGTTGTGTAAGAGAGCATACACTTTCCCTTTTTCTTTCCCTTCATTCTTTTTTCTCCCATTTCACTTTTGACAAAGAGTCCTTTTGACTTTTATCCAATGAAACAAAACTTTTGCATTCCATAATGTGTTCAGGACCAAGGACAATTCCAGTGTGAGTTGAGAGCATTGGTCGGACTCCTTGGAAGTAGTATGCTTTTAAGAAGCTTCCAGTGGTTATTGGGGGGGCAACCCTAAGGAAGGGGAGTTTTTTTTTTCAGAATTACTGGGTTTTAGAGTATGGAGAAAGGAGAGGTGCTTCCCCACCAAATGCCCTTCTTTCCTATTTCCCAGGCACTTCGAGGGCCTGAGTTTTGCAGAATTCCTGTCTTGCCACGGGTCAACAACTCTGGTTCCCAGGAGAGCTGCCCTGCACAGAGGGGTAGGCACTGCAGGAGGATGTGCCCAGGCCTGGTACAGACATTGCCACAGACTCTGAGTTCCCTGGCTCAAGCCTTTGAGCTGCGGTTCGACAAGTCAGGCTGCAGTGGACACTGTGCTTGGGGTTATATAACATCAGGACTGAGAGGAAGGACAGTTTTCTGGCTATAAAGACAGGCTTGCTGGGCATCGGGCCAGTACTTTCTTTTCAACAGGCTAGGGAATGAGAAGCCTATAACTCTTGTGGAGGGAGTGCGGAGACAAATGAGATGTCTCTCCTTCCTTGCCGCTGAAAGGCAATGACTGAGGACTCAGGGCTAGGCCCACTGCCACTAGTTATGGATGAAGGTTGACTGCCCTGTTGGGACTCTTCTTACCACTCCCTAGAGTTCCCACTGAGGGGCTCAGTCAGAGTTGCCATGGCAACTGTTGAAGGCAGGGGCTTGGATGGGCCAGTTGGAGTTTGAAGGATTGCAGTGTGCCAGAGAATGAGAGCTTGGAATCCAGTTAGTGCTGAAATGCTGAGGCTCCTTTCTTTTCTCTGCAGCTCCTAAGCAGCCTGGTGCAAACATGGTTGTCATGCAACAATTGGTTTTGTTTTGGATGCAGAGGGAGAGGAGAGGCAATGGAGCAGGAAGAGTTAAAGTGGAAATTGGGGCTCTAATTGGAAGTGGGGAAAGGGTGCCCCCAAAGGCACTTAGATTTGGTATGAGAAGCTTATGATTAGAGGTTAATCAGCCTTGTAATTGATCTTCCTGCCTCCAGTTCATACCCCACAGTACAGGATGCCCAGACTCTCAAAAATGCATTTCTGGCCATGCCATTCTCCTGCTCAAGATGCTTCAGAGGCTCTCTATTGCCACCAGGATCACATATAATGCCTCTTTTTGATCTCTTAGCCCTTTACAGTCTGATTTAAGCCTACCTTCCCCGGTATTATTGTACATTACTTTTGCTTATTTACTTTACCATCAGCTAACTTGGCCTACTGCATTGTTCTGCATATATGACATTCCATCCCCTACCTCTGTGCCTTTGCATAGGCTGTCCCCCCTGCCTGGAACACACTCCTGCCTTACCTCCACCTCTTGGAATCTTTAGCTCCCAGCTCAAGTACTACCTCTTTATGAAGGCTTTCCTGATCTTCCAGCTACCAGTTCCTCCCCCACTCAAAAATTATTTTGTGCTTACTGTGTATATGTTTTGAATTTACTTATCTGTGTACACATTTTCCCCCACCAAACAGAGAACATAAGCTCCTTGAAGTCAGGGACTCTTTGAGTCCCCAGGATCTGGCACAATGCCTGACGCATAGTAGGTACTTAAGAAACATTTGTGATTGATTAGTGACTCATTAAACAATCTCCTTGCCTCAAAGATTGTGTTTCCATCTTATCTTTTCTCTTGCTTTGAGATAGGGGACCAATATTTTTCTGCTTATATTGGTTAAGGAAAGCTATGAAAACTTTTCACTAATGAAAAAAGCTACTCCCCCCTCCTATCCCTCCTTATTTTTAATATAATTTGGAGATTTCACAAAAATGACCACTAGATTATAGTTATAGATTGCTAGTGTTGGAAGGGACCTACGCCAATTCTGTATTACATATACAAGGACACTGAGGCTCAGAAAAGGGAAGAGACTTAACCAAAGTCCCATAGCTAGCTAATAGCAGAGATGGGTCTTGAACCTATGTGTCTGGATTCTCTGTCTGGTGCTTTTCCACTGCACCATATGGAGGGGAACCAAGTGTTTGAACATAAGGTGTCACTGGACCCGGGTGGTAGGTGGACCCTAACTTCAGGCAGTGTCTAGGCAGAAAAGAAATCAGCCTTCTGAGGGCTGAATTTGTGAACTGAAACCTTTAAAGTGATCAGAACACTATCTCAGCTACAGAAATGGATATGTGGAAGGCCTAAAAACCAGTGGGATGAGCTTGAACCATTTCCACTGGTTGAGCAGGTAGGTCCCCATGTCTGCTGGGTCAGCTTCTCCCTCACGAAACCTGCCTCAGATGATGGAAGGGGGTTAAGGGCTATTATAGTTTCCTGGCTCAGAGAACACACTCTCCCTGGCTTTTTATTTTTTCCTCTCCACTTAGGAAATTAGGTTCAGTGACTCTGTTTAATTATAGTTCTCGGTATTTGTTGAGTTTCCCTCTCTAAGGAGCTTAGAGTACCTGATAGCACTGCTCTGATTCATCCCACCACTGTCCTGGCCTGGCAGGGCAAGTGGAGCAAGCCAGTGGGAATTTCCTACGTTACTGATGTAGCCGCTGAAGCAAGAAGGCTGAGGAGCTGTCCAAAGTCACAGACTGTCCTTGACGTGGAAGCCAGCCTAGAGTTCCATTCCTTAGACCAGTGGGGACATTCAGGTACTTACTAGGGAAGGGGGAGTAGTGGAGATCATAGGATCCTAGATCTATAACTCCAAGAGACCTGAGAAGTCATTTGGTCTAACCCCTTCATTTTACAAACAGGGAAACTGAGGCCCAGAGAGGGGAAGTGACTTGTCAAAGGTCACACATAGGATTCTATATCCATAACTCTAAGGGATATTAGAAATATCTAATCACATTCCATCCCCCACCTCTGTAACTTTGCATAGGCTGTCCCCCATGCCTGGAACACACTCCTGCCTTACCTCCACCTCTTAGAATCCTTAGCTCCCTTCAAAGCCCAGCTCAAGTACTACCTTCTTCACGAAGGCTTTCCTGATCTTCCAGCTACCAGTTCCTCCCCCACTCAGAAATTATTTTATAGATGGGGCTTCCTGAGGCCCAGGAAGCGGAGTTACTTGCCCAAAGTCACAATAAGATCATAGATCTAGCGCTAGAAGGAACCTCGGAAGACCGCTTAGTCTAATCCCTTCATTTTACAGAGTAGGAAATTGAGGCCCAGAGAGGGATGAAGTGACTTGCCCAAGGTCACACAGGTAATAAGTGGCAGAGCTGGTAACTGAAGTCACACCCTCTGATTCTGAATCCAACAGTCCTAGTCCCCTGTACATGGTCGGTGGTCCAGCTGAATGGAGCTATCTTCTGTCTCCGGGATGTAGCCTATACTTTCCTACCTCACAGCTTTTCCTCAGACTGTCCTCTTGGAATGCCCTCTCTCATCCCTTCTACCTGTTGAATCCTTCTCCATCTTTTGAAGTCCCACTCAAACACTCTCTTCTCCAGGAAGTCTTCTGAGGCAGCTTAGAGTAGTGGACAGAAGGCAGGCCTCGGGGATAAGAAAACTTGGGTTCAAGTCCCACCCTCAAGTACTAACTCTAAGACTACAAGTTACAGTCGATCTGTAGTCATCAATCTGGATTGATGGAGAGGGTTTGCCCAATGCAGTTCCCTTTACTCATTGGAAATCCCAGCTCCAGAACCAACACAAAAGATATGTTAGAGATGTGTATTTGTGTCCTTCTGAGAGGACAGGAACTGCTGCCTTTTCTTAGCTTTGTATCTCCATCAGTTCTCTGCATACACTCAGTATTTAATAGGTGCTTGTTGAGCAAATGACTGAATCGGATGAGGGAGTGGTATTCAGTGTTCCGCCGAGTAGCCCCAGTAGACTGGCATTGGAGGATTTGCCTCACTTTTTGAATTAATGGAAAAGCATTTATTAAGTGCTTACCATGTGCTGGGCACCATGCTAAGCAATAAGAATATGAATATTAAAAGAAAAGATATGGTCCTCTTAGTCCTGGAGCTTCAATTCTGATAGGGAGAGACAATGCCTCTTTGGGAATGGGGAGCAGGGAAGTGGGTTTTGTGCTGTTGGAGGTAGAAAGAGGGGAATATAGGCAGATGGTGGTGAGATGGCCTGGGAGCATGGCTGACTGGTCTGGAGTCTAGGGACAGCTAGAAGCCAAATGGGCTTGTTTGCACACACACAGTCACCTATTACCTGGACTGGTCCTTAGGGAGGGTGTTCTCAAAATGAGTGGATTAATTTCTCCAAAGACTGGGGCCTGGAATCTGGGCAGAGGTAGTTTGCCCATTCTGAACCAGGAGAAGTAGGATTGCTGCTGAAGTTCCTCTGCTCTGGGACAGGTAGCCTGGTGACTCTCCAAAGCTCCCACTACCTTGTGACAGGATGGCCCATAGCTAGACCAATGTCAAACTGAGCCAGGGAGATGGAACACCCCTTCCTACCTCCAGGCTAGCAGCAGACTCTCTAAGCTGTGAGCAACCTGGCAGTCAACCAGCCCCACCTGGACCTGAACAAGAATCCTGTCTGCCACATACCTGACAAGTGCTCATTTGGCTTCCACTCAGCCTACCCCATCGAGACGGAACCCACCACTTCCCATGGCAGCCCAATGCACTCTTGTGTGGCTAATTGTTAGGAAACTTTTCTTGACATCAAGCCTACATCTGCAACTTCTTCCCATTGATCCTGGCCCTGTCCTCTGGGGCCAAGCAGAATGAGCCTGTCCTTTGGTTCTACAGATACTTGAAAACAGCCATCAAGTCCCTCTGAATATATAAGAATCCAGAAAATCTTGGGTTGGTATAGACCACTGGAAGGTGTTTGGATGAGGGGTTTCAAAGACACATTTTAAGTCTCAATTCTGCTACTTAGTGTCTGTGTAACCTTGGGAAAATCATTTTACTTCTTTGAGCCTCGGTTTCCTACTCTGTAAAATAAAGGAGTTGGACTCAACCATCTCTGTGCTGTCTGACCTTCTATAGTTTATAACAGAAGATCCTACCCAGCTCTGGCATTCTATGAATCTCCTCATATTATTTTTTACCATCCCACCTCTTAGCTTGCAATCTCTTGGAGCTTTCCAGAAGAGTACTCCAAATGTCCAGGCTCAGCTCCTGGGGCTCTGGCCCCTTAAGCCAATGGCTTTGGTGACCAACACTGACCTGCCTTCCTGCTGATATCCCTAAGTCATCCTTTGCTATCTGTCAGGATCTAGGGCAGTGTTCTCTTAATGAGGCAGCTGAGAGACTAACCTAATTGTTCCAACCCCATAGCTCTGGATCTGGGGGAACCTCCTGATGGAAGGGGATCGGGCCTGCTTGCAAGACAGGAAGTCAGATGGCATCAAATGCTTAGAGCCTGGTAAGGCTTCTGGGCACTCTCAGGGTGAGACCACCAGGCTGTGAGTCATCATAGCTTTTTTTCCCCACTGTTGCCTGAGAACGTAGGTATTGCTGCCTGAGGGAAAGAGCAAAAAAGCCACTCAAATCTTTATTTTTTTCTCTTGAAAGTGGCAGATCTGAGTTCCTATTTGATTTAAGATGTGGGATTAGCTCAATACCAAGGGATATTCGTGTCAGCTAGGCTTACACAGCAGAATTAGATTAGTTTGTGTTTTCATAACTTGGGAAAAAGGCACTCCCCTCAGCTCCTGAGTGTTTGTGCTAAGGAGGGACCAGGATTTATGGGAAAGTAGGTACTAGACAGCATAAACAGCAGCCTGCTGCAGGGAAAGGAGGGGAGGCAGGAGGCCTGGGCTCTGCTGCTGATTCACTGGATGACCTTGGGGAAGGCATTTTTCTATTTCATACTCCCAGGTTCCTTGCAGCATTGACATTCTCTATTTTAAGGTCCCCTCTAATCTGGGCAGCTAGGTGGCACTGCAGTGGATAGAGCACTGGGCCTGGAGTTAGCCAGAATCATCTTCCTGAGTTCAAATCTGGCCTCAGACACTAGCTGTGTGACCCCTGGCAAGTCACTTCATCCCGTTTGTCTCATTTCCTCATCTGCACAATGAGCTGGAGAAGGAAATGGTAAACCATTCCAGTGTCTTTGCCAAGAAAACCCCAACTAGGGTCACGGAGAGTTAGACACGACTGAAAAATGACTTGACAACAACAACAACAAAAACGACAAATGGTTCCTTCCAGGTCTAGATCTAGGGACCTATGTAGTCTCTATAATCCTATGCTTGCAGTCTTGTCAAATTAACAGAGGTCCACAGATCTAGGAGCTAGAAGAAACCCAGTTACTGGTAAGTATTTTAAGTCTGAATCCTAGTACTGTCCTGGTACTTACCCCTCTTTGAGATTGGGAGGTATTCTTGCTCTCACACTTTTATTAGGTTGGCTCATTATGGGTTAAATAATATACATTTCTGTCTTCTACACACTCTATGATCCAGCGACAGTGCTCTGCTTGCTGTTCCTCACCTGGGACACTCCATCTTCCTCGTGTCTCCCTGACTTTGAACTGGCTTTGTCCCATGCCTGGAATACATTCCCTTCTCACCTCTGCCTCTTGAAATCCCTGGTTTATTTCAATACTCAGCTTAAGCATCACCTTCTACATAAAGCCTTTGCTGATCCTCCAGCTGCTAGGGGCTTCACTTATAAAACAACCTTGAAGTCATTTTGTAGGTATTCTGTATATCCTTATATATGGACCTATGGAGGGTATACTCCCTGAGGACAGGGATGGTTTCATTTTTTGTCTTTGTAGTCCCAGGGCTTAGCACAGGGCCTGGCACTGAATCAATCCTTGTTGATTGATTGACCAATATTAAACTGCTACTTTTAAAGGTAAGGAGCTAGGCTACCTAGATGAGTCAAGCAGTGTGGAGTAGTGGAAAACCCAGTGAAGTTAGAGTCAAGGGAACCTGAGTTTGAACCCTAGCTCTGTTACCTAGTACCCATTTGACCTTGGGTCTTGACTTCTGAGGCCTGTCAGAGTTCTAAGAGCCCATGATGCTATCAAATCTGATCTAGGCAGAGAGAGTCTTTCAGAAACTCACAGCTCATATATCAGAAAGGCTAGACCAGCGGTCTGAGAGAGGCTCACTGGGTTAGGGGTAGAGACCCCCTGTACCCTGTAGAACACTAGCATGGGTATCCCTTTGAAGATAATGGAATTTCTCAACCGACATACATATGGGACCTATGGCTAGTCATAGCTAGAGGTGCTCCAATGTTGCAATATGGACAGCACACTCTCACACTAACAGGAAAAGCTGCCGGCAGCTAGAAACATTACTTGGGCATTCATGTCACTACCTAATCCAATGAGAACTGAGCTCTCCAAATTGATTCCTCCCCTTATGGAGCCCATCACTGAGTTAGATTGTTTTCACTCTGAGTAAATGGATCCGATCGTCATAAATGAGCTCTTAGGCAAAGGTAGGTACAAGGGGCAGATTTTCAATTCAGTGTGTTAATAGGATATAGCTCTTCATCCATCAAGTGAAGATGATAGCCGTGAAATGGTTGCTGTGTAAAGCAGACGGCTGTGGGCCCCTGCAGAATGCCAGCTTCTCAGACCCTCAGGCGCAGAAGTGCTCAGGCAGTATCTGTGACTTAGTGTTCTAGGATTGCTTAGAAGCTAGCTAGGCTTTCTGTATCACTTTTTAAAAAATCCCTACATGCAGGCCAAGGATCTGGAGCTAGAAGGGAGCTGAAAGGCCAACCAGTCCAGATCTCTCATTTTACGGTGCTGCTAAGTGATGAGTTCAAGGTCACAGAGGCAGGGTGAAGGAAGGAAAGAAGGAAGGAAAAAGTATTTATTAAGCACTTCTTATGTGCCAAGCACAAAGAGATGTGAATAGAAAAAGTGAGATGGTCCTTTCTCTCAAGGAGCTCATATTGTAATGGGGGAAACAACACATAAAAGAAAACTCAGCTGTAAGGTGGATGGAAAGTCCAGGATTCTCAGAAAGTGCTCAGGATTCTAAGGATGTAGGGACAGTTCAGATGGCAAGGCCCAGGGGGTACTTAACTTAGATCAGTAGGGCATATGATAGTGTCAGGAAGGATTCGAACCCAGGTCCTCTGAGTCTACATTCAGTGCCCTTTCTACTGCATCACTTACAATTTTGTTTTTCCAGAAAAGCAGAAAGATCTCCTAGGAAAGGTTTTTCTTGAGCTCACATTGGTGGGATCCAAGGAATGACTCTTGCTTATGAATGACTGAAGTAGGATGAAGATGTAAGTCATATGAGCTGAGGATATTGGTGAACTGGAATGCCAAAGTGTTCAAAGGGACATCAACATGTGTAAGGCCTCAAATATGATAGCAGGGTTGGGGGTAAGAAAAAGACTGTGAGGCAGATATTGAATACCTTAAATTTTAGTCTTGGCGTGAGCCCAGATAACTTATGTGCCAGAAGAGCTGGGAAGAAATGGTCCAGTAAGGAAATCTGAAAATAGAAGAATAGTGAAGAACATTGTTTGTGAAGGGAGACTCCTGATGCCTGTCATTGGGAGGCACTTCTCTGAGGAAATGCCAACCCTCTGTTTTGTATTGGGCTCCAAAAATCTTAGAATCTCAGCAGTCACAGGATCATAGATCTAGAACCAGAGCCCATATAGTATAAACCAATAGTCATTGTTGTGGTTATTGATCTAGAGCTGGAAGTGACCCGAGAGGCCACTTGGACCCTAGTCCAACTCCTACATTTTGCTGATGCAAAATGGTGGCCCACAGAGGGGAAGTGACTTTCTCAAGGTCACACAGGTAGGAATTATCAGAAGTGGGATTTGAACCTGGGTCCTCTAACTCCAAAGATAGCATTCTTTCCACCATATCAGTTAGAAGGGACCTCAGTAGCTATCTAATCCAACCTGAATGTGAATCCCCTCTACAACAGCCCCAACAAGTGGTCATCCAACGTTTGCTTGAAGACCTCCAGAGAGGGGGAACTCACGACCTCCCTAGACAACCCTTTTCTACTTTTGTACAGCTCTAATTGTCAGTAAATATTTTGGACACCAAGCCTAAATCACCTCCCTGCAATCTCATCATTGCTACTGGTTCTGTCTTCTGGGTTCAAACAGAAGAAGTTGAATCCCTCTTCCACAGGATAACCTTCAAGTAAAGCTATATTGTTTCCCTTGAGTCTTTTCTGCAGGCAAATATATCTAGTTCCTTTAACTGATCTTCATTCGGCATGGACTCAAGACTTTTCACTCTTCTTGTCACCTTCCTCTGGATACTTTCTATTGTATCATTGTCCCTTTTAAATTGTGGCATCTAGAACTGAACCCAATATTCTGCATGTGGTCTGACCAGGGTAGAGCGGAGTAAGACTCAGAAGGGTACAGGATAGTGTAGAGTTCAACTGACCAACCATAGAGTCAAGTCTATGAAGGGAAGAAAGTGAGGCCAGAGTAGAGTTGAATGATTGGGACATGAGAGAGAAATGGAAAGACTTAGCAGGCATGGCAAAAATGAAAGCTAAGTTTAGAAGGGGGTGAGAAAGAGGAAGAGATGGACGGCTAGGATACTGTGATCACAGAGAAGTCTTTCAGTACTGATTACTGCAATGGGCATTCGATGCCAAGGTGATAAATTGATATTTGATCTGAGAGTCAATAGGGAATCCCCAAAGATTCTTGAGGGAGTAACGTGGTCAGACCTGTGCTTTAGGAAGATTATTTTGGCAGCTGTAGACAGGAGCAGGGAATCAATTAGGAAGCTATTACAATAGTCTTAGGTGGGAGGTGAGGAAGGCCTGAAGTAGGGTAGTAGCTTTCAGAGTGGAGAAAGGTTGTGGAAGAAGAATTGATGAGATTTGGATGCTGAATGGGTATGAGCTAGGGAGGAGAGAGAAGAAAAAGGCAAAGATGACTCTAGGTTGCAAACCTGGGTGACTGAAAGCATAAGCAGTTGTTTAAAGTGTCAGAAGTGTAGTTATTTTAATAGAAATCTCCTTTTGGTATAAATAAAATGTGGAATTTTGGTAAATTGGGGTGGGCTTGAGCACAGAACCACCATCTTGAATCTCAGGGAAAACATGCATTTCAACAGACCACATGGCTCTATGTAGCAGCCTATTAGCTACCTGGTGACAGTGTACCCAAACCACAGTTTGTTGAATACTAGGAAATGAACCCCTTATGTGCAAAAACAAGCTACAAAATAAAAGTCATGAGGTGATTGAATTTTGCTGTACCCAAGAGGCCTTTTAGAAGGGTGGATGAATAAAACCAATTCTGATTCCCAACCTTTATAACGTAATGTTTCTATGACTAGTGCTCCCTGAAAAATCATGTGGAAAATAGAACGAAGTGTTTGTGTACAGGGAGGGGCAAGATGGTGGAGCATACAGGATTGAACAAAGAACGTTTCTGAATAGTGCTGATAATACTGCTCCCCCAAAACTGTGTAATAATACCAACACCTTACATTTTTGCTCTAACCTTTGGAGATTTAAAAAAAGTACTCTTTACATAAGATCATAGGATCATAGCTTCTGAGATGGATGGAACCTTAGAAGGTATTTCATCCAATCCTTTCATTTAATGGAGAAGGAAACTGAGGCCCAGAGAGGGGAAGTGATTTGCCCAAGGGCACACATACATTCTCACATTTGATCTTCATGACATCCTTGAGCATGTATTGATCCCATTTTTTGAGGAGGAAACTGAGGCTCAGTGAGGTTGCAATTTCTGTGAGGTCATGCATATAGCTAGCAGCAGAGTTAAGAGTAGAGACCAGATCTCATCCGATGTTCATTTCTTTCATTTTCTTTTTAAAACCACATTTTACTGGCAACTCAGAAACATCCAACACGAGGCCTTATAAAACTGGAAAGACTTCTGAAACCCAGTTGAGTGACTTGAGCTCCTTTGAAGTGGTTACTTAAAAGGGAAAAGGCAAGGTGTGACAAGGAGCATGGTTGTGCCTGGGGGTGCCTGGCTATGAAATAGGTCACCCACTAAAAGGCTTTGGCTTTATTTGGGTATGTGCCTGTTCCAGGGCATGGAGGCCAGGCACTGACATCGCTGACCTGATTCTTCCCTTTCTAGACCTAATTGAATTGAATTGAATTGAATCTACATGGATCAAGGGCAGAGCTTGGTGCTAGGCACTGGGAGAATTACAAGGTTTAGCTAAGACAGGGTCCCAGCCCTTAGGGAGTTTATAGTCTGAGTGGATTTAAAGAAATAAAAAAAGATGTAGCAGTGAGATGGAGCAGGAGTATTGGCCTAGAAGCCTGGAGATTTGGGCCTGAGGCCCATCTCTGCCATTAATTCACTGTGTGACTTCAAGCAGGTCATTGAACCTTTCTGGGACTGGAGGGGGAAGGGAATCTTTATGTCATAGGATAAGGTAATGACAGTTGTCATTTAAATAGTGCTTTATCGGGATAAACGCTATTATTCCCCTCATTTTGCAGATGAGGAAACTGAGGCTGAGGGAGCTTAAGAAACGTGCCCCTAGTCACATAGATAGTATGTGTCTGAGGCTGCATTCAAACTGAGGCCTTTCTGACTCCATCCTCTATGGCCTCTAGTCTAACCCCCTCATTTTACAGAGGAGGAAACTGAGGTCCAGAGAGGGGAAAGGACTTACCCCAAATCATACATAAGATCTTAGATGAAAGAACCTCAGAGGCCAGCTAGTCCAACCTCCTCATTCCATAGAAGAGGAAACTGTGGCCTAGAGTCCCTACAAGTAGTAAATGTCAGAGGTAAAATTTGAACCCAGGTCTTCTGGCTGCAGACTCAATGCTCTTTCAGCTCTAGAGCCTCTGATCTTCAGTCTGGGGGTGCAGGTAATGCCTGTGCCTCAGAAGATGGGCCACTTGGCATAATCAGGGCCACCTGCTAGCCTGACTGCAGTCATTTCATTCATAGGTGGAGGGAGCCATCTTCTAGCAAAGGGACAACTAGCGAGCTCCACATTGCAGAGTCCCATCCTCATCCCCCACTTTCCAGGTCTTCTGGCAATGGTTATCCAACTGCTCTCCCAGGGACTGCTCACACTCCACCAGGCTCCGGGGCCTGGAGCCCATTGGAACGGCTGGGCCTGGGGAACGGAACTGCGGTGGGAATGTGTCCCTTCCAGTTGTGGCCCTGGCAGGATGGACAGACAGTGTATTCAGAGCTGGGGGAGCAAGCAGTTTCAGCACAGTTCAATTGGACTTTTCATTCTGAACTGTAATCGTCTGTTTGGTGTGTGAAGGGAGGCTTATTGGCCTGCTCTCTGGGCACAGATTCCCTGGAATGCTCGCCCGGGTTTCAGAATTAATGCACAGAATCTGCAGGGTCCTTTGAAGGGCAGCTTTGACTTCATCATTCACTACCACTTAACTCACACTTGGAGCCTTGAATACTGTCTGAGATCCAGACAGGAGTCAGGAAGCCTGGGTTCAAATCTTGCTTCAGATACTGTCTGGCTATGTGACCTCGGGTCAGTCATTTCCCCTCTATGAGCCTCAGTTTCCTCCTATGTAAAATCATAGGATCGTAGAGAGCTGGCCAGGACCTCAGAAGCCATTTAATCCAGCCCCCTCATCTGCAAGGCAAGGAAACAGACACTCAGCAATCAAACGGCTTGTCATGAGGAAAGTGCTTTGTAAACGTTAAAGTATTATGGAATTCTGAGTGGCTATTTTCCTTTCTTATTTTATGACACCTTCTTATTTTAGAAATTGTTTTGGCAATTCCAAGGAAAAAACAAACTCCACAACATATTAGAAATATGATGCTACTATGCCAAATCCCAAGTTTCAATTCGACTTCTCGACTCAATTCAATCTAAGAAGCATTTATTAAGCTCCTACTGTATGGAGATCCAAAGACAAAGAAGATGTAATCCCTGACCTTAAGGGCTTATGTTCTATGGCATGGGACGGGGGAGAGCAGGAGAAGGGGAGGGGTACTGCTCCTCCATGCCCAGAGAAAATGAAATATAAAGTCAGTACAAAATAAATACAAAGTGATTTCAGGGGGAGGAGAACACCATGAAAAGGGGGGAATTTCATACAAAAAGGCTTTTGTAGAAGGTGGTACCTGAGCTCAACCTTGTGGTAAAGGTGAGAAAAGGGAGCATTCCAGGCATGAGGGGAAGACTGTGCAAGGGCATGGAGGCTGAAGATGGAATTCTAAGTTTAGGGAACAGCTAGTAGGTCACTTTGGTGAGAACACATGATGCAACAGATGCATCAAAGGAAAAGTTGTGATAGATGGATGCAATAGAGGAAAAGTTAACCACTCATTCCCACCAGAAGTCAGACTGGGACAAGGAATGCTTTGAGAGATCAATGAATTCATAGTCCTGGGGCCATGCTCTGGAGACAAATTCACTTCACCTCCTCTCACCTCACTTCAGTTCACCCTAAGTGAATTAAATGATCATTTCTTTTTCTCTCCTTAATTCCCCTGAGTATGACAGCACCCTCTATAGCAAAGTACGTCTGGAAGAGAAATGCACTGATCACTTTGGATAGGTCAGCTATCCATGAACCATGGGTATGTCTCTGGCTGAAGGGGCATTGATCCAGAGTCTGCTATTGCCAACAGACTTCACATTGTGGGGCAGGAGGCTGGTGGGAGTAGAGTGAGGTGGTAAGGTTCAGAAGAAAATCGCCATCCATGGGCCCATTGGGTCATTTGAATCATTGAATAGGCCATGCCATTTCTTTGCAGATGTGGGAAATGTTTTAGTGGGATGGTCTGGGGGATTGGCTGCACACTGTTGTACCTGTTCCAGAATCGTGTTGATCCTCTCGACCTCACAGTCAATCAAGTATCGTTTCTCCTGACGCCTGTCCATTTCCTCAATGATTCGCCGGAATTCCTGCACATCCTTGATGCTTCCCACAGACCTGGCTGTCACTTGCCAATTGTTTTGCACGGCAGCCTCCATAATTGCCTGGAGGATTGAGAATCCTAGAGGAGAAAAAAAATATGGTAATTATTTAATTGAAAACGCTTCTTATTTAGGCATTTGTAGACATGTCAACCATTCACTGAACTTTAGGAATCTTTGGCAGGGAATCATCATCTTCAGAGACAGACAGGCCATTGAATCCATTTGTGGGCCTGCTGAAAAACTCTGGACACTAGGCATGGTCGCCATCCTATTCTTGAATAATCCAGGCAAAAGCACTTCCATCTTGTTTTTAAGTTGACAAGTTTGGTTAGTTAGAGAGCATTAGCTGCCATCTTGTATATATGAATGAATGTTTACCAGGCATATATTTTCATATTTTATTGCAGTGTACATTGCAACTAATAAGTTGAGGAATAGACACACATTAGGTATGTGTATCACTTCTATAAACTACAAACTAGGAATGATAAAAGTATTCATATAGTTCAGTATTTGCTCTTTTTCCTACATTTTTTGTTTTGTATGGGAGGTCTGAAGGATTATAAATTTACTTTGAATAAAGTTTAAAAATCATATATTTTATGATAAAGGGCTTTTAATTCATGACAGCCAAAACACTGACATTATATATACATATATGCTATAAAGAGAACTATGTTTTATTTTACTGATATTCAAAGTTACTTATTAAAGACTTGTTTTCATTTTTAAGTTATTATTCCTAAACCGATGAAATGATCTAATTGTCTAGTCAATGTAGGCAGTCTTGCATACCCTGATTCTGCTTAAATTATACACTTTTCATTGGCCTGTATTGCTGAGGTTCTAGACATGGCCTCATCATGAACAAGTTCTCTTTAAACCACTGAAAATAACCATTGTTAACCCCATTACTCCATGGTTCTGCATAGAAGGTCAGATCATGGCACCTATACACACAGAGACACAAAACACATACTATAAATCTAAAACAAATAGTCTACGACCAGAATTGATTCATTGATTGATATTAAGTCACCCGCTTTGTTACTGTCTCTTCTCACTTCCATGTACTGGGAATTCTTTATTGATTTTGAGTTAATTTATATCTAGTTTGTCAAGGCCCAATAACTACTTGCAACTCTACTCTTCAGTATTCTAGATCTACCCAGGATGGAATGAAAAAGTGAAGAGTTTTGGGTGGTCTAAGGTAGGTGGGAATAGTTTTCTGTCCTTTTGAGGTCAAGAATTAAGTCCCATAAATATTTTTATTTCTGGCATGAAGTTATTATGTATCAAGATACTAATAAAATACCAAATCATTAAACTGCTAAAAGGGATTGAATGAGACAGATAAGGACTCCTTTAGCTCGGACATACTATGTTGTATGTTCTCTGCCCTGCCAACTCTGCCAGTCTATGTTCTATGTTGTAAAGTCTCTCTCAGCTCTGACATTCTCTATTCTGTGCTCTATGAGCCATTTTAGCTCTGACAGTCTGTATTTGATGTTCTAAGGTCCCTTTCAGCTCTGACATTTTATGTTTTAAGGTCCCATCCAGTTCAGCCTGTGTTTAAAGTTCACTTTCAGCTCCAATATTCTATGTTCTAAGGTCCCTTATAGCCCAGACATTTTGTGTTGCATGTTCTAAGGGACATTGCAGCTCAGTTTATGTTCTATATCTCTAACATTCTCTGCTCTAAGATTCCTACTAGCTCTGACATTCTCTTTTCTGTGTTCTAAGGTCATCCCTCTCCAGTTCTAACATTTTATGTTGCATGTTCTAAGATCCTTATTGTAACTTTCTCTGTTCTAAGGTCCCTATCAGCTCCAACATTCTATGTCCTGTGTTCTAAGGTCCTTTCTAATTTTTTTAAATTTAAATTTTAATTAATTAATTTATTTTTTGGCTAGGCAATGGGGTTAAGTGACTTGCCCAGGGTCACACAGCTAGTAAGTATTATGTATCTGAGGCCAGATTTGAACTCAGGTCCTCCTGATTCCAGGGCTGGTACTCTATCCACTGTGCCACCTAGCTGCCCTCTCTAAGGTCCTTTCTAGTTCTGATGTTTTGTGTTGTAAGGTCTCTTCTAACTTTGACATTCTGTGTTCTAAGGTCTAGCTCTGATCTTCTCTGTTCTAAGGGCCCTTCTTGCTTCAACATTTAAAGTAGCCTCCTCTCACTAACTTCGTGTGTGTCTAGTGGGAGTTGGTGGGGGGGAGGTGCTTCAGATTCCTCAACCTGAAAGCTGAACAAGTTCCTCAGCCCCCAAGGATGAGAGTGGAGGGAGGAGATCATTGCTCTTCGAAAAGAGGTTTCTGGCCAGCTCTCTGGGCCTCACTCTGTACCACAGGGAGGCTCTGGTTGACAATACTGACTCTTGATCCAAAGACAATGGGCCCAACAATTGGAGTGCCTACTTGAGGAGATGGCAGCATAGTGGTGACTCAAATGGCCCTCATGTTGTGATTGTATGCTGGGCATGCAGGGATACACATCACAAATGAGACCCAAGTACTGGGTAATTTCCAAATGAGCAATTTCAGTACCAGAGCTCAAAATCACAGATCAGAGTCAATTACCCAACTCTGAAATGTTCATTTTTGCTCCATATTAGCCAGCCGCACATATTTATTTCTCTTTTTTCCATTTTCCCTTAGGCCCGGGGTATCTGTTCAGCTTTACTGGGAATATACAGGTGAAAGAATGGGCATAGAAAGGAAGAGATGGAAATGTTTAAAAATCTTTCCTGAGTGAGTCACACGTCCAGAATCTGGAATTATAGACTTAGTGTGGTACAGTAGAGAGGGTTCTGGCTCTGGAGAGGGAGGATCTGGGTTCTCATCTGCCTCTGACACTCACTTACTACCTATGTGACCTCCCAGGGGCCATTTAACCAAAGTCCTCATCTTATAGAGGAAGAGACTGCAGCCCTAAGAGGTAAAGTTAACTTGCCCAGGGTCACATGAGTAGCGTGACTTGAGAGGAGGCATTGAAATTCAGGACCGTGAGCCATGGTTTCATTCTGCTTCCAAAGAAATTTGACTTCTTCCCCATAAAATTCAATACTGAATTTTTAACATCGGCAAGGACCTGAGATCATTTAGCACAGCATGGGCATCTCTCTCTGGCAACATCCCTGATAGATGGGCTTCCAGATTCTGTTTGGGTACCAATGTGCAGTAGAAAGATCCCTAGATGATGCATCTAGAGGCTGGGGTTCCAGTCTCAGTTCTGCAGTTAACTAGCCACGTGACACCGTTGAAATTCCTTCCTCCTCCCTTTGCCTCATTTTTCCCCTTTGTAGAATTAGGGGGTTGAACTATCAGGGGTGGGGAACCTGTGGCCTCAAGGCTACATGTGGCCCTCTAGGTCCTCAAGTGTGGCCCTTTGACTGAATCTGGATTCATGTGGCTTTGAGGCCACAGGTTCCCCACCCCTGTACTTTGCTGGGTTGTTATGAGGCAAAATGAATTGTAAAACTTAAAACTCCATAGAAATGTGAGCTCTTAGCATTCTTACAAGATACAGCCCCTTCCCTCCAGGAGTTGATTGTCTATTAGGGGGAACAAATCACATGCACCAATAACTAGCATAGAAAATGAGCATGAGAACAGAAGAGAGATAGAAGGAGCTGTATAAGGTCCCAAAATGTTTCATGGCTGTGATTACGATCATATATTCTGTGGGAGTAGGTAAGCATCTGGAATAAAGACAGGAGATTAGCAAACACACTTGGGTGGTAGACTGACATAGTATATAGTGTGTCAACTTTAGAGCTAGGGGGACCAGAATTCAAATTCAAATCTGCCTCTGATATATACTAGCTGTTCATCTGGGCAAGTTCACCTGACAACTCTTAGGATGACAAATCATGGACTAATTGCTGCTCTATATTGGTGGAGGCAGTTACCACACTGGAAGTTCCACATGTTCCATACTGATGAAACCACGGACCAAAAGAAAATGACAAAAAGCCTCATATGCTATTTGGCTTTCCTACCTCTTTACAGGAAAGCTTGATCTTAAGAATCCTATGAAAAGGCATTGTTTAATTTGATGAACTAGAAATAAAGGCAGCAAAGTATAATGGAGAGAATGCTAGATTAAGAGTTAGAGAAGCTGGGTTCAGATCCCAGCTTTTCTCATTTCTACTCATGACCTTAGGGAAGTTCTTGAACCTCTGTTTTCCCATGTGTAAAGTGAGGGGATTGGACTAGATGACCCCAAGGGCCCTTCCAGTTTTAAATCTAGGATCCCATGCATGATGTTGGACTAGTCACTGCATCCCTCTGGGCCTCAGTTTCCCTCCTCTGGAGTACTGGGAGGGTAGCTGGATTAGGTGGATTCTCAGGTTCTTTCCAGCTCTAAATCTATGGATTATGTGTTTGTTAAAGAATTTGACCTCATGAGGGTACTGGATCTGTCCAAGGTTATCTGAGACAAAAGAGCTAAGGGAAAGCATGGTGAAGATGAGGGTGTTTTGCACACTGACCCCATGGTGGGCTGCACACAGAGGGGCAAATGAATTGGTGCCACATGCTTACATTATGAAATTCTAGAGGGTGACCACAGAGCCTGGCACTAGCAGGTGCTAAATAAGTGCTTGCTGATCCATAATCCTCCTCCTCTCCTCATTGCCTCTTAACCCACGGGACAGATGGAGAAACTGAGGCTCTCTCAACCTCTATCTCCTGGCTGCTGAACTGTGCAGCTCCACCCTCTCTGAAGCAAATCAAGACAACATACACTAACAGGTCAGCTTTGTTGAGCGCGAGGCTCTTGTCTTTGCGTTGTCAGATGAAAGGCGATTTCAACCACCTGGAGTAGATTTGTTCAATCTGAGAGAACAGCTTTCTGATCCACTCCCAGTGAGCCTTACAATGGAAGAAACCAAGAGCACCTGGGATGGGGATTCCAAAGTGTTTGCTGAGAATCCCTTACTGCACCTGTTGGATGTGGGCAGCCTGTCTTGGCTGCCTGAGCTGGTAGGGCTCCTGCCCAAGTGGCTCTGGGTAATATGCCATCATTTTATAGATGCCATCAGATAATTGATTGTTTTTATTTTTATTAATAATGATGAGCCCCATTTTCTCTAGTGACTAAGCTTTCCAAAGAACTTTGCTCACAACCAGGCTGTGAGGTAGCAGCACAAGTAAAACCATACACATCTTTCTAAAGAGGAAACTGAGACTCAGAGTGGGAGAGTGACTTGCCAGTGCCACTCAGGAAGTGTCAGGGGCCATGACTTGAACCTAGGTCCGTGTTATTCTTATATCCACAGATTTAGAATGGGAAGGGATTTTAGAGGCCATCGAGTCCAACCTCCTCGTTTTATAGAGGGGGAAACTGAGGCCCAGAGGGGATCATAGACCCCAAATTGGAAGAAATCTTAGAGGTTATCAAGTCTAAGTCCTTCATTTTACAGATGAGGAAACTGAGGCATAGAGAAGTCAAGCAACTTGCCCAGGGTCATACAACTTTTAAGTAAATATCTGGGATGGGATCTGAACCCAAGGCTTACTGACTCCAAGTCCAGTGCCCTATCCACTACACCGAACTCTGGCTTGTAACTTCAATGTTTCTAGGACCTATGATTCCTCAGTATGGGACTTCCCTCTATTGGTGATGATTTTGACCCCTTGATGACTTAGTGTATGGTCCTTGAAGCCTTTCCAGGTTGGGAGGATCTTCCCAAACCCATGCCTCACTGGCAGAGCCTTCTACATGTTGAGGTCACCTCCATGTCACAGTAGGAGGCACAGCTGCCTAAGTTCACCCATTGGAAGTCAGTGTATCATGGATTTCTGGGCCACAACTCTTAGGGAGCTAGCTTTCAAAACCAAAGGTGACCCTAGTAGGCAGGGGAGGCCAGTTGTGGGGAGGCAGAAAGAGCACCAGACTTGGAATCTTCTGAGACTCATTGGCTGTGTGACTCTGGGCAAGTTACTTTTTCTCTCTGAGCCTCGTTTTCTTCATCTGTAAAATGGGGATGTAATAATAGCACTTACTTCCTTAGGGCACTTGCAAAGAAAGAGTTTTGCAAACTGTAAAGTAACCTAGAAATGGGAGCCATTATTATCTAAGATAGGAAATCCTTTATAATTATGAGACATGATATAAATGCAACCACTTACATATATGGTAGAAGCCCCTGCTGGGCTCCAGGTATTAGTCAAGAGCCATCTTTCCCCTCCAAGTTTTGATCATTCCAAAGGGACCTGAAAGTTAGCAAACTGACCCCCTGGAGCCAGATGTATGCTTTGAGACCTTCCCTTTGGGAGGGCCAATTAAGTCTGCCACATTCTTTCCCCTGGCTTTCCTTCTGATCAATGGACCAGTACTGATTGGAACTCATAGGCTCATCGATTTAGAACTGGAGGGGCCCTTGCGTCATCTTGCAGATGAGGAACCTCAGGGGGAGAGTGGTAAACGAAGTTCCATAAAGTCACACATAGGACCATCTGCCTCCAAGTCCCATGATCTTCCCACTGCACCACATTACCCCTTAACTCAGCTCATGGCTGCAATGAACACGTGAGTAGGCAGGGATGTGTAGGTTCTTCATGAGAGAGAACCTGGGCTCTGGATCACCCAGATGAAGACCTATTGAAGGAAATGGGGATGTTTAGCCTGGAGAGGAGAAGGCTTGGGGGAGATATGAGAGCTATCTTCCAGTTTTTGAAGGAAGAGAGAAGAGACTCATTCTTCTTGGCCCCCATGGGGTAGAAGGAGGAGCAATGGGTAGAAAGCAATGAGGCCTATTTTGGCTTGATGTCAGGAAGTTTCAATAACAATGAGAGTTGTCCCAAAGTAGAATTGGATGCCTACGGAGGTAGTGAGGTTCTCATCTTTAAGCCATTTGTCAAGGATGTTATAAAGGAGATTTTTGTGCAAATTCTTGTGGAAATATGGGTGCAGCAGGGAGGTATGAGGGGCAAGTTTCACAGATGACAGGGGATGGCTCAAGGTAGAAGGCAATATTTGAGTTGGGCTTAAAAGGTTGGGTAGGAATAGAGGAGGGGGAGGGATGGCATTGTAGACACGGGAAACAGCTCGAACAAAGGTAAGGAGGTGGGAAAATACAGGGTGCGTGGGGAACAGCTTGGCTGGAGCATAGAGGGTGTAGAGGACAGAAGTGTGAGATAAAATTGGAGAAGCCGGGTGGAGTCATATTATGGAAGATCTTAAATGTCAGGCAAAGGAATCTGAATTTTTTTCTTCCCAGTTTGGAAGGGCTGCAGAGAGACTACTTGGCTCCTATTGTTTTCCTGGGGTTGTGCCTTGGGTCTTGAGGAAGAGGGAGGGGGCATGGGCTTCCCAAGGGGACAAAGGAAGAGGGAGGAAGCCTGGTTCCCAGTCACTGGACAGAGGACAAATAGGCCTTGGTGGTTCAGCTGGGCAGATTTGTGCCTTACTTTGCCTGTCTTCCCTGCCAAGAATGGCATGGTCTCTTGATCCTGATGTCATCAGAAGGCTGTCAGAAGGAATATTGAAGATAGGCTCTGGGAAATGAGACTGGGGGAGGGCACTGAGGGACAGATGAGGAAGTCCTAAGGACAACAGAGGAGTTTTCCCCTTGAAAAGATCTATGCAAAGATTTGGTCCTGCCATCTCACTGCTCTGCTCAGAAATTGTCAGGGACTCCCTGTGGCCTATCAAGTGAAGGTGGCATTCAAAACCCTCCACCATCTGGTACCACCTGACCTCTTCATATACCGTTCCCTGACTCTCCTCTGGGAAAAGCCATTGCTTTCCCTATTGGATGGATTTCTACTGGAGGGAAGGGTATTTTTTTGGGGGGAAGTACATGGATGGATCCATACCCATGTGTCCCTGCTACTGGAAAAATAACTCAAAGAGGTCGCCCTACTTCCTGACAGACGGCAGCAAGTTCACCGAACACATATGATGGGCAAATGGCTACCGAGGCACCAGGATGAAAGATGACAGTCCCTGTTCTCAAGGAGCTTATAATCCAGTACTGAGGATGGGGACATAAAATAGGTAACAGTTCTCTAGCTCCTTAAAGTTTTCAAGGTGCTTTCTATATATTATTCTCATTTGAGCCTTCCGATAGCCCTGTGAAGCAGACACTGCACTTTTCATTATCGCCAATTTACAGTTGAGGAAACTGGCTTAAGATGTTAAGTGACTTGCTCAGGGTCACAAAGCTGGTAAATGTGGGAGATGGGATTTGAGCCCAGCTTTCCTAACTCTGTTCACTCCACCATGTTGCCCCTCACATATGTACAAATAAACAAACTCTAAGTTAGACTATGGTTATAAAGCACAGGAAAGACTCAAAGGGAGGAGGGATTGGTTCTAGTTGGGGAGTCCATTGAGATGGTGGCACCTGAATGGGATCTAAGAGGAAGAGAGGTATGTCAACAGGTAGAGATGGAGGGGAAGGCTCATAGCTTTAGAGCTGGAAGATACTTGAGGTCAGCTAGTCCAAGCCCTCATTTCCCTATAGGTCTTCCTGACTTTGACTTCCTTGCTCTGGTATGCCAGCTGGCTACACCTAAGAGCGACGCCTAAACCTGGAATATTGGTTCAGGCATGGAGTGAGGGGTCCTTGGAGCCACAGAATGTTGAGGTAAAATGTTTATTGGGTTGGCTAGGAGTGCAGCTGCTCCCACTAAATTCTCAGGGCCAGGCAAACACTGGAGCTCTGGCTGGGGCTCTGTTTGCAAAAAATAAGGATTCTCATTAGAAATCTTAGAACTGGTTACTTACTACCACAATGGTAAACTTAGTGGAAGAAACGGTCTATTGTGGCCACAGCCTCATAAGCAGTGGGATTCAGGGGGAAGGATGCTGGATTTGAAGTCAGAGGACCTGGGTTCAAATACTGGCCCTGCCACTTCCTACCTTTGTGACTCTGGGCAAGTCCCTTCCCCTCCCTGGGCCTCAGTTTCCTCCTCTGTAAAATGAGAGGGTCTGACTAGAGGGCTTCTGAGGGCCCTCCCACCTCAAGATCTAGGATACTATGATCCTATATATATATATATGACCTTGGGCAAGTCACTTCCCCTCCTCTGTACCTCAGTTTCCTCACCTGTAAAAAGAGGTTGCTGGACTAGATGCTCTCCAAGGTCCCTTCCAGCTCTAGATCTAGGCTCCTATGATCCATGTTTACTCAGGCCAAGTGCCTAGCAGTGGGACCTAACCAAATGTCTGCTCTTGGCTTGCAATTTGTTTCTACCAGGCTGGTGAGAAGAAGGCAAGTGCCAAAGGATGCCAGTAAACTTTCCAGGAGGTTGGTGCAATGGGACTGCAAGCAAGTGCAGGGAAGGTGGGTGGCAGGAAACCAGGGAATTATTGACTGTTTATCCACAATTTCCTTGGTGGGCCAATGAACTCAGTTGCTCCCTGCATGCAGGATGGAAAAACCGAAAAATAAAACCCAAACCAGGCTGCTTGGGATCGTCACGTTGGCCAATTTTGAAAGCTGCCTTAAATTTTCCAGTGTGTTTCCAAACACTGTTTGACAATCCCTTTAGGCCACAAAACATGTTTATATTTCAGATGGAAACGACATAATCAGATGCTCCAGGATCTTCTTAGGGGAGCCTTCCCATCTATGGGCAGTGCTTGGCTTAGCTCAGTGCAGTTCAGCAAATCCCTTTGTAATGGGGCAGCCCTGACACCAAAGATGATTGGTTTTTAAGGTTTATTAGCTATTTCAAGCGAAGAATGCAATCAGGAGCAGAATAAAGGGTGTAAGGATGCTGGAATTACCATAGGAAGAAAGTGAAAAGATCATTTTCTCCACCTACTTTTGTTCTGACAACCCTCAAAACAGAATGCATTATCTCTGGCCTTCGCCAGTACACTAATGGCATCAGAAAGCTCCTTGGGCAATGATAGAAGGCTCCCTCTGGAAGGGAGGAAGCTCTGGTGGAGTGGCAAGTCTTGAGCAGGGTGTGGGTCTGGTGGCCTGGGGTCTGTCTTCGACTCTGCCAATGACTCACTGTGTGGCCTTGGGCAAGTCACTCCCCTTCTGGACTTTAGTGTGCCCATTTGTAAGCAGAGAGAAGATGGGCCTAAGAGTTGGCCCCCTATTAAGGATGTGACAGCTGTCATGGGGAAGAGGGAATAGGCTTAGGATCACAGAATCATAGATTTAGAGCGAGAAAGGCCTTTAGAGGCTATTGAGTTCAACTCTCTTATTTTACAGATGAAGAAGAAATGTTTAAGTGGCTTGCTCGGGGTGCCACACCCAGTAAGTGTCAAAGAGCAGTTGAACCGAGGTCTTTCTGACTTGAAGGCTATCCACTCTATCATACCATGCATCCAGGGCCATCTCTAGTCATCCTGATCTATATCTTGCCGCTGGACTCAGATGGCTCCGGAGGGGAGAGTAAGGCTGGTGACTTTGCACAGCCCTTCCTCACTTAAATCCAGTTCACTTGCAAGTCATGGCATCACCTTCCTGATGCCAAGGTCCTCTTAAAAAATGAAGGACAAGGGGGCATCTAGGTGGTGCAGTGGATAGAGCACCAGCCCTGAAGTCAGGAGGACCTGAGTTCAAATCCGGCCTCAGACCAAACACTTGACACGTACTAGCTGTGTGACCTTGGGCAAGTCATTTAACCCTGATTGCCTCACCAAAAAAAAGAAGAAAAAAAGAAAAGAAAAGAAAATGAAGGACAAACAACAACCATACTGCACTTAGCCCCAGAGGGCGGAACAAAGAAAAATGGGTGAAAGATGCAAAGATGCTTGAGGTAAGGAGAAACTTCCCAATAATGAGAACTATCCCCAAATGGAACAGGCTGCCTCAGCAGGTAGTAAGTTCCAGGAATAGTTTTCAAGTGGAGACTGAATAAACAATTATCAGGGATGTTGTAGCCAGCATTCCATTTAGGTATGGGTTATAATGGATGACCTCTGAGGACCATTATGAAACTCTAGAGCTCAAATCTAAGTTACAGAAAGAATGTTTCCTTCAATTCCCCAAACATTCATTAAGTGCCTACTATGTGCTAGGCACTGGGAATACAGAGACAGAATTGATAGTCCCTACCCTTAAAGAGCTTCCATTCCACTGGAGTGGCTCATGGGAGACATTCAACATGTACACTGTCAATACAAAGTATATACAAATAAATACAAAGGGGGCAGTTAGGTGGCACAGTGGATAGAGCACCGGCCCTGAAGTCAGGAGGACTTGAGTTCAAATCCCGCCTCAGACCAAACACTTGACACTTACTAGCTGTGTGACCCTGGGCAAGTCACTTAACACCAATTGCCAAAAAAAAAAAAAAAAGGGAAACAAATAAATACAAAGGTATTTTGTTTATTTTTGTTTATTTATTTATTTATTTTTTTGGTGAGACAATCAGGGTTAAGTGACTTGCCCAGGGTCACACAGCTAGTAAGTGTCAAGTGTTTGGTCTGAGGCCAGATTTGAACTCAGGTCTTCCTGACTTCAGGGCCGGTGCTCTATCCACTGCACCACCTAGTTGTCCCCTAATACAAAGGTATTTTGATGGGTGGAGACCACTAACGGGAATCATCAAAGGTCTATTGTAAGAGATAGTGCTTGACTCCAACCAAACCTGAGACTTAAGGGGAGAGACTAGGATCAGGGACAGCAATAGTCTTCTGGGGATTCCAAGAGGCAGAGGAAAGGAGGGAGTGCATTCCAGGCTTGGAGGACAGGCTTGCAAATGCACAGAAGTGGCAAATGGCTGGAATGGAGGGGGAAGGAAATGACATGAAATAAGTTAAGAGTGGAAGTTAGGATCATATTGTAAAGGTCTTTAAATCCCAAATTGGGTGGGGTGGGGGAGTTACAATTTATCCTGAAGCTTTTTTTTTTTTTGGCTAGGCAATAGGGTTAAGTGACTTGCCCAGGGTCACATAGCTAGTAAGTGTTATGTGTCTGAGGTAGGATTTGAACTCAGGTCCTCCTCAATCCAGGGCCGGTGCTCTATCAACTGTGCCACCTAGCTGCCCCTATCCTGAAGCTTTTTAAGAAGGGAAGTGATATAGTCAGACCAAGTATTTAGGAAGATCAATTTGTTAGATGTGAGGAGGAAGGATTAGATAGGGGGAGATTTGAGGCAGGGAGACCAATCAGGAGGCTGGTGCCATAGTCCAGATGAGAAGCGATAAAGGCCTGAACTTGGGTGGTGGCCATGTGAGTAGTCAAAAGGTGGCAGAGGTGAGCAATACTGTAGAGGTAGAAATGATGAAACTTGGCAACTGATTAGAGATGGAAAGTGAGGAAGATTGAAAAACTTTTGGCTAGACCCCCTGAGGGTTCAACTCTGAGGTTGGGCCTTGAGATGTCCCAGAATCTCAGTTCAGGGAGGGGGGGAAAGTCATGTCTGATACCTTTCTCTCCTGGCGTGCTGGTGATCTTCCTCACCTTGGTCTTGTGTCCCAAGATGTGAGATATCTCCCTGAGGTCTCTATCCACTTCTTCCTAACTGAATTAATCTTAAAAAGTTGATCTGAGGGCACCTTTTGTGTTGCTTATCCAGGGGAGTATTTTGCTTTGCTTATTTGAGTCCCTGGATACCAAAATTGCTAGAGCTCTGTTGCCACGCAGCAGTGAGGACTCACTTCAGATTAGATAACAAATTTGTAGTGGACATTGGCAATACAACTACGTGATTTTCTCCAGCAGAGTTTGGTAGTCTGGAAGTAGGAATAAAAAACATGGATGGTGTGGTTAATCCAGGGTTAGTGGTTCAAAAGGGATGAGCCAAGGACGAGGGGCCAAAGAATTTGAGGGTAGAAGATATCATGATATTGAATTGGTTAACTATAGTGTATATGGCATTGATTTCCTGAAACTTTAAGCTGTTGTGACCGGGTTATGAGGCTGCACTTGGATGGTTCCAGGTCTCTGCGTGTGAAATGAATGGATTGTGAGCTGGCTGATCTAGTCCCTTCAGTTAGCTTAATCAGTGATGTTAATCGCTGAGTGAGGGATTTGACAGAAGTGGCCATCTATAGCAAGTGGGAAGATGGTCCACTGGAACCCTGATCTGGTTTGTCCTGCATGGGTTGTTTCTAGAAGCAGGACTGGTACCTAGGAATACTTGATCCATTGGCAGTGCCATGATATTTAGTCCCCATCCCCAAGTTCCATTTATGCCAGTAATTTGTGCTTCTAAGAAATCCTTGACCCAAGAGTAATGGTGTTTGACCCAAGAGTAATGGTGTTGTTAGTTACTTGGATTCACGTTTATAGAACACTAAATATCAGAGCTGGGAGGAAACAACACATAGACTATCAGAGGTGCCAGGAACCTTAGAATATATAACATTGAGTGTCAGAGTTTGGAGGAAACTTGAAATATAGAAAAAAGAATGTCAGAGTTAAGTGGGAACTTAGAACACAGAACATTGGGGCTGGAAAGGACTTTAAAACAGAGAATGACAGAGCTTGGAGGGACCTTAGAAGGCAGCACAACGGAGATGGGATCTTAGAGCAAAGAATATTTGAGCTGGAAGGAATTTAGAATGGAAGTCCTGGAAGGAACCTTAGAATATAGAAAATAGAATGACAGAACCTTAGAACATGAAGCATAGCATGGTAGGCCTAGAAGGGACCTTAGAGATAATCTGGTTCAACCCCCTCAGTCTCTAGATGGAAAACTTATGGCTTCTTAGCCCCATTCCAGACAACAAGAATAGATTTATACCTATGTAGGGATGTGAGTTAGATGTCTGGCATGCTAACTAGTGAAAATAGTTCTTGGCCTATGTAGGTGACAGCATCTAACAAGTCATTTCTGGCACTCAGGGGTCTAGCCAAAAGACCCTGCTGCTGTGCTGAGAACAGATGCTGCTCTGCTGAAAGCTCAGAGTTTCGGAATCTGATGGGGATTTTGCATCCTCACATTCCTCTACGGAGCTCCATCCGAGGCAGCCTCATAGCTCGAGTGGGGTTATCTGACCAGTCTGCTCCTGACAGCATAGGTTAGCCTCAGCCCTTGCCCTGGTTTTTGGGCTCTCTAATCAGCCACAAAATTTTCTACAGTTCAGTGGTCCAGGAGCTCTTGACAGGGTCCCTGAGCCCAGGAAGTGAGTACCCACAAAGGGAGAGACCCAAAGAAGTTGCTGAGGTGGGAAAGGTTCCTGAAGATAGGAAGGACCCTAGGAAGTTGCCATGCTAAGAAAGACAGGGCAGTTGATCTGGTGGGCAGCTGGGAGTGGAGAGAAGCAGTTAGCAGGGGTGAGCAATGGCTCTGAGGGAGGGGGCACTAGCCTCTCTCTTATTCTAAAGCTGTCTATAGGCAACAGATGAAAGCTGGAGAGCCAGGGCCTCTAGGCTAGTGTTTCTGAGTCCAATTCATTGGACTGTTGATCCAGAGCGTATATCTGAGAACGAAAGGGAAGCACTGTTTTTGATAAGGGCTGTGAGGAGAGACGTTAAACCCCAAATAAGACGTGGCACAGGAGTGGGTACGTGATATCTGAACCAGCCCTGGGCTGCTCTGCAGAGGTGCTCTCTGCCCCCTAGGGCTTGACTATGGAAATGATCCTAAGTGACCACTAAGCTCTAAATGAGAAGTGAAATGGCAACTGGATCATTCTACCACTTCAGGAACTTAAGGCACCTACCTAGACTTTGCAGTTCTATCCAGTGAGGCCATTAGTTGGCAAGGTTATACTTTGCCCTCAGCTCTAACCTGATTCTTGCTCAGGGAAAGGTCAATTGCCAAAAGATACTGTTGGAGTCCCTGGGATCATGACCCCCGGGAGTTGGATTGGATCTTGGACACTACATAGTCCAACCCCTTCATTTTGCAGAAGGGGAAGTAGAGTCTCAGAGTGAGGGGAAATGACTTGCCCAAGGTCACAGAGGGAGTATATCACAGAGATGGAAACCCAGGTCTTGTGAATCCCAGTCCAGCAATCATAGATCATCAATTTAGGCAGAGATCAGGTTGAGATCATATATTGGGTTGAGATTAGGAAGGGATCATAGGATCATGGATCTAGAGCTGGAAAGGACCCCAGAGGCCATTTGGCCCAACAGAGGGGAAACTGAGGTCTAGGGAGGGATACTGACTTGCTAGCTAGGCCAACCCCCTCATTTTAAGCATGAGGAAAATGAGGTCCAGAGAGGGCAAGGACCTTGCTCAAGGTCACACAGGTAGTAAGAGTCAAAAGCAAGATTTGAATCCAGGTCCTTTGTCCAAAGCCAGTGCTCTTTCCCCTGTACTACAATGGACTCTAGAGGCCTTCTAATCCAATTCCCTCATTTTTTCAGATGAGGAAATGGAGGTTCAGAAAGGTAATGTGACTTGCCCCACAGTCACCTAGACAGTAGCTGGCAGAGCTCCCTGGATTCCAGATCTAGCACTCCGTCCAGTATGCTGCATTGCTTCCAATCTTCCCACTATGCTTTGCTGGAGTGCTGTTAACTGACTTTTCACATCTAGACCCTGTTGGATCATTTTTCCCCTAATTACTGATGTGGCACTGAGATGACTTCCCTACATGGCTGAAGCATCCTTCAAACACTTCCACCTCCTTTCCCCACTTCCCCCCAACGAAGCACAACGCCCTTCTGAAGCACTGACTCTGAAAACTGTCCCTTTGAAGCCTCAATAGGCCACAAGAACCAAATCCAGGCCAGGAATTGTTTCCAGACAGAAGCAAGCTCACTGTGTGTCTTCCAAGGCCCATGCTGGGCATGGGGACGTGTCTGGACATAGGCACAGCAAACCTGATGGATTCCTGGCTCTTCTGATCAAATGACATAACATAATGCAAAACCCTTGGCAAACCTTAAAGAACTATATAATTGTTAGCTATCATTGTTATTATTATCTCTTGGGTGGGAACAGGACAGAGGAAATGCAATTGTTTGGTATCTGTTACTCAGGGCCCCCTTTTTTTCCCTCTTCCCTTTTCTCCCTTTGCAACTGTGGCCACCCTCCCTCCTCCACCTCATTTAAGCCTTTGGGGAGAAGAGGAGGGGAAGAGTTGGGCAAAGGTGGGGGATGAGAGGAAGTAAGAGGGTGAGGGATAGGAGAGATATACTCTGAAACAGATTGCTCTGGAACAAGGCTACCTAGATTCCACCCCCCCCGCCCTCGACCGCCACCATCCATTACCTTCAGTCACACTGTCTTTGAGCTCAATCTTCTGATTTATTTTTTTCTAGAATGTTTGGCTCTAGGAATAACCCAGGAAGGCAATTCTCTTCAAATCTTTTGTCAAATCCCACCAACTAAAATCAACTCTATTTTCTCTTGGACTATCTATTAAACGTAGAAGATCAGTGCTGCTTGCTAGGCTGAGGTTATAGGCTCCTAGCTCCAGAGCTGACAGGGCCCTCTGAGACCCCCTAACCTAAAACTCTCATTTGACAGAGGAGGAAACTGAGGCCCAGGGAGGTCAAGTGACTTGTCCAAACTTACCCACAGGATCCTAGATATAGGGCTGGAAAGGATCTCAGAGGCCGCCTAGTCCAACTGCCTCATTTTAGACTTGTGGAAACTGAGGCCCGGGGAGGGAAATTCCAAGATCACACAAGTAGTAAGCAACAGAGGCAAGATTGGAACCCAGGACCACAGACTCCAAATCTCTGGACCTTTACACAGCAGAATGCTGCAGGTGCCATTTTCCAGCATGGTGCCTGATACATAAAGGTTAGCTAGTACATTTTTAGTTATTGTTGTTCCTTGGATTGAAATTGGATCGCTGTTATGGAGAGACTCACATAACGTCAGTGCTGGAAGGGGTCATGGAAATCATCTTGTCTAAGCCCCTCATTTCTAGTTCTAGCCTCCTGGGAAGAAACTCCAGCTCAGAGAGGGTGAAGAATTTGCCCAAGGTCACCCAGTAAGCCAGAGGCAGAGCCAAGAATTAAGGCCAGGTCTCCTGATTCCCGGTCTGGTGCTCTTTTCACTACAGCATGGATGTTGGGATACTTATATAAAATGGGGCATCAGACCCCACCCCCAGCTCACCCCAAGGTCGTATCAAGGCAGAAGTCACTTTGCAGCATTGGTCTGGCTGCTGCAGGATGCAGATAAAAGGCTTCCAACCTACTTCTGGTCCCCTGAGTCTGGCAGGCCCCCTAGGCCCGTTTTAATTTGAGCTTTCGGGATGGCAAGAGAAGAAGTGAGCAAGGGAGGTTAATTATCCTAATTAGAAAAGAAGCAGAAGCTGGCCCTTCTAGGTCAGGCAGTGGGGCTAGTTTCCCCCAAGCTGCTGGTTTCGGACATTAGCCAGTCATTGAATGCCAGAGGATAGACAAAGAGCCTCCTTGCCTTGCTGCCAAAGTTCCTCCCTCCACTCCCCCCTACCTCAGCCCACCCCCATCTACAGTGGCAGAAGATTCTTTTCAAGAAGGGTCATGTGATTAGGCTGGGCCCTAGAACCAAAGTGTAGGGTATCTGGAGGGAGCAGCTGAATGAGACCCCAGTGTGGACACGGACCCAGGTAGAGGAGTCCTCCACGAATATGTAGACACAGGAGGATGAATCTCCCAGCCCTATCTCATCTCACCTACCCTCAGCCCCTGGCTGTAGCGATTCACTGTGATGGACCACGGCACAGGCCTGCCAGCAAAGATCTACAGAAATGTTGCCCACCCAGAGACTCAACCACATCAACAGTGCCTGGTATTTTGAATATACAGACAAAACTTGGAAAGTGTGGCTCTGATGAATGTTGTTTTAGCATTGTTAAAGCAATGTAAGAAAACCTCATTGTAAGGGTGCAAACTACTGCTGTGCCACCATTGGGCCAACTGCTCATTTAGAAAATGGTTCCTGTGGGACCAGGTGCCCCCTAGAACACTGTTTCACTGATATCATGTTTTCACAGAATCATTGAAGGGTGTTAGGAAGGGTAACCACACACATATTATTGGACCTATGATTTCATCATTGTAGGAAGCACCCAGTGAGAGTCTCCTACGAATGCAGGCCCTCACCCCCTATGCAACTTCCAACCTTAGAGAGTCACCTAGACCAGTGGTATAAAATTAAAACAGAAATTGGGCCAGTAAACTGTACAGAAGGATCCCTGCAGGCAGCATCTTGACTGAGAAAACCACAAATTCACATTATCTACGTTTTGTTGTATTTTTTATTTATTTTGTTCACTATGTCTCAATGATGCTTCAGTCTGGTTTGGCAGGCACTTGGGCATGTGCAGTTTGAGTCCTCTGGCCTAGACCACTGAGATGTTCATGTTCTCTCCCAGTGTCTTCCAGGCAGTAAAGATGAGAAGCAGGGAGTGGGGGGTCTTTCTGAGCCCAGGGGCAGCCCTCTAGCCATGCTGTCCTACTGCCTTTCTTCTACCTTATATATCAGAGCTTAGGACTTACTTCAGGAGAAATTCCCCTGAGCACATGGAGCATGTCTTTGGGGGGCCCCAAAATATATATTTTTAAAGAGCAGGGTATCTGTTTTGCAGTCTACTTTTTTATACCTACATGTTGGATGCTTTGAGTTGTTTCATATACTCATTTATCAATGAGGATCAAATGAACTAATGTGTGTAAAGTGCTTAGCGCAGTTCCTGGCACTTAGTGGGTGCTTATTCCTTCCCTCCCTCATCACACAGATAAGAAGAGATGAATGGTTTGGGTGATACATTGGCTCTCTGGGGATACCAGAAGCCAGAGGAAGGGCTTAGTTTGTTAGATGGCTCCTCAAAGGAGGGCTTTATGGGAAGAAATAGCTGAGAATTCCAGCAGACCATTGCCAATGGCTTTCTGGATGAGTGAATGTCCCCTTGGGCATTCTCACCCTCATCCTCCTGAGGTTGTACGGTTGCAAAGTGGCAGGGCTGGGACCCAAAGCGGTCTCCTAGCCCCAGATCAGTGTACCATCCCATACTGCCTCTGCTCTCCAAAGAGCTTCTCCTTTTTCCCCTCTTAAGAGTCAGGCTGAATACAAGGTAAATAAACAGAGTTTGAGATGTCAACAAAGCAAGTAATTAAGAAGAAGATATACTTACTGTCAATAAGCTCCAAAGCAATGTCTGGTAGGTGAATAGTTTAGCCAGAGGTAATTGAGTGCTGACCGTACTAGCCCCTTCTGCCATTCAGTGGGCTCTCCTTTCAAGCCTTGAGGGTTGCTGGGAGAGGGGCACCTTTGGGTTCCTTGTGCACGACCTGGATCTGGGGGGGGGGTGGTGTCCCTGCTAGAACACACTCTGTACATGCAGAGTCATTTGTGCCGCTCCCAAAGCCCAAAGGGGAAAAGTCGGCAGCAGCCGGGAGAGTGGCTGAGCCTGGGGCCCAACATGCAGGCAGCAGGCCTGAAATCAGGTCAGCTGCTTGGAGATCCAGCACTTCTGAAGGAAAGGGAAGATTTACTGAGACTCTAAGTAGTCCATAGCCTAAGTCAGGCAAGGAGTCAAGATCTGATGCATAGACCAGGTTGGATGGCAAGGGAGAGCTCATGAGACTAAATCAAAGGTCTGTGTGACTTTGGGTAAGTCCCTTCCCCTCCTGGGCCTCAGTTTCCTTCCCTGTAAAATAAGGGGGTTGGACTTTGGGCCTCTGAGATCTCTTCCAGCTCTAGAGCTAGAATCCCATGTGTGACCTTGGGTAAGTCCCTTCCCCTCCTGGGCCTCAGTTTCCTCCTCTGTAAAATGAGGATGTTGGACTAGAGGATCTCTGAGGTCACTGCTAGTTCTGATAGTCTTTGAAACATAGGATCTTAAATCTAGAGCTTGAAGAGTTCTCAGAGACCTTTTGGTCCAGCCTCCTCATTTTACAGAGGAGGAAACTGAGGCCCAGGGAGAAGGGCCGTGTCTGAGGTCAATACAAGTAGGAAGTGTCAGAGGCAAGATTTGCTCTCAGAGTCAATGTCTCAAAGCTCTTACCACTCTTGATCCCACTGCCCCCCTCCGAGGATGATGATAACGGTGATGATGACGATGATGATGATAGCTAGCATTTATGTAACATTTAAAGGTTTACGAGGCACTTTACTTATGCTATCCCATTTGACTCTCACAACATCCCTGTGAGTATAGCCCCATTTTACAAAAGAGGAAACAGAAGCTCAAAGGTAGAGTGTTTCACTCAGGGCCACAGAGTTACTTCCTAAGAACCCGAGGTGAGAGGCAAGCTCAACATGAGTCAACAGACTGGCCAGAACTTTGAAGGAGAAATGGTTGCTGAAGAATGGTGGCCTTGGGAAGGTCTGAGGGTGGCAGCAGGGCGTGGGAGTGCACCAGGGGAGGTGAGAGAGAAGGAGCAGCCAGCCTTGGAGACAGGGCCAATAATGATGTGACATCTTCTGGAGAAAGGCAGGCTTCAGTGAGAACAGGAAGACAGAAGGAATGGGAGAGGATGAGATCGCAGATGAAAGAGAGTTTGTTAATGATCCAGGAGGGTTCCGGGGGTGCAGTGGGAAGGGAGGGCAGACAGAGAGAAGCACTGGGGAGGGCTCGGGATGAGAGTGGGGACTAGTGGGGGCGGGTGGGGCAGAGAGAGAACAGAGGAAAGGGCTTTCCGCCTAGGCAAAACCGCAGGGATTAGAGCAATAGGAGGGAGGAATTCGCTAGCCTTAGCACATCGGGAGTATCAAATATATAGGAGCAGTTAAATCAGCTTCCAGCTTCTAATTAGAATGCAGTACAGGGGCCTCTGCAGATCCGGCCTCTAGGAAGCAGGGCTCTCCCTCCCCATTTGGATGCAGCAGAGAAGGAGGGGGTGCTGATGGATTGTTTGTTTGACATCAAATGGATTCATTGTTATTGCAGTCATTGACAGCCATGACCACAGAGAAGGTAGCAGAGGAAGCACCCTGCCTTCAAAGAGTTTCCTGGGGGAGGGGGGAGAGATGCAGTGGCTGGCACATTCCACCTTCGCTGCTAATCTTGACTTGGCTTTCTAAGCCGGATGGTATGACGAGGGGCAGTCTGCCCTGCGGAGGCAGTGCCTCGATCACTCCAGGCTAGTTTAGGCCCTAGGAAATACCTCCTACTGCAGGTACTTTGGGTAGCATCAAATGCTTAGTTTCTGTCTTTGGGTAACACACAGACACACAGACACACACGCACACACGCACACGCAACATTTTTCAGCCTGCTAAGAGTGGGCCAGAGAAATCTTTGCTAAGAGCCCTGCAGAATCTCCAGAATGCCTGGGGGCGGTAAGGACTGCAAGTAAAATCACCTCTTTATTTTATCTGATTTATTCCAAGACTCTCCTCTTGCCTTTCAATTAATAATACAAACTTAATTTCCAACATAGCCCCAGGCTAGCCAGCCAAGTGCCATGCAGTAGCAGTCCAGCTTTCATTCCTTAAACAGCTGCCCCTCCATGGATGGGGAAGGAGCTTAGGACACAGGGATCCTAGGGCATAGCAGTCCAGTCAGCAAGCACTGATTAAACGCCTACTATGTGCCAGGTACTGTGCTAAGTGCCTGAGGCAAAGCACTGGCCTTCCAAACAGGAGACTTGCCCTTCTTCAGTGTAGGCTAATATCTTGCACACTGGCCTTTCAAAGAGGAGACTTGCCCTTCTTTCTAGGCCAATACCCTGTATACTGGCCTTTTGACACCAGTGAAAGCCAAGGTCCAGGATGGGAGCAGTGAGCAGGTGTCACCCCTTTTTTTTCTCTCTTAATACACTCTGCTAGGATTACCCCAAACATAGAAGGCATTATGGAGAACCAAGAAGTCACGGACCCTAGGATATTGGAATGGAACATCAGAATATCAAGAACTGGAAAGGCCCTTAGAAGAGAGACAAAGAAGACAGCAAGCTCAAGAGGAATCACCGGTGTGTCATGACATGGTGGCCAAGAAAGCCAGAGCCATGTTACGCTGTGCTAAGAGGGGCAGAATGTCCAGGATGAGGAAAGGTCATGCCCTGGTCAGACCTTGCCTGGAGTGGTGGCTTCAGTTCTGTGTGCTTCATTTTAGGAAGGACTTTGACAAGCCGGAGAAATGACCAGAGGAGAGTAACCAAAGTGGTGAAGGACCTATGGATCAATGGAAGGAACTGAGGATGTGAGGCTGGCAGAAGGGAAGACCTTGGGGGATGGGAGGAAGGACATGGGAGCATTTGAAGACACATTAGCCTTGTTCAGTTTGGCCCCAGAGAGCAGAACTGGGAGCAATGGGAAGAAGTGACAAAGAGCCCAATCTAGGTGTGACATCAGCAAGAATTTCCTAATATTTAGAGTTGGCCCTAAGGGCACAGAGCTGCCTTGAGAAGTGGGTGGGGGGGGGGTCAGGGCTTGCACTGGAAGTCTTCAAGCAAACATTATGATATAGAGATATGGAGAGGACATTTTTCAATTAAAAAGTTAAAAGGTTTTATTGGCACTTTTTAAAAGCATCATATTAATTTCCCAATATCCAGTCCATCTTTATCTTTGTTCTAAGAACCCTCCCCTATAAGAAGAAAAAGAGTCAAGTGAAACGAATCAAGACAACATGCACTTCGTCTGTCAGTGTATACGATATTTGGTTTCCCTACCCCCCAATCCTGAGAGGGCCTTAGAACTTAGACACCAGAGTGGGGAGGGACTTTGGAAGAGATTTTCAGAGCTGAGAGGGCCTCAGGGCATAGGATCATACAACTAGATCTGAAAGAGATCTTAGAGGACACTTAGTCTACCTCCCTCATTTTACCGAGGAGGAAACTGAGAAATCTCAGATCTGGGAGGGACCTTAGAATGTAGAATGTGAGAGCTGGGAATGATCTTAGAGCATAGAAAATGTTAGAGCTGGGAGGGACTTTAGAACACAGAATAGGAAAACTAGGAGAGACCTTGGAGATTTTTTAGCCTTACCTCTCTCATCTTACAGAGGAGGAAACTGAGGACCAGAGCTATACTCCTGGTTCACAGGCCTACAAGTGAGGCACAGTCAAGCATGGTCCAAGTATTTCCAAGCCATTCCCCTCTCCAGCAGGATTCCTTCCTTCAGCCCAAATCCCCTTTTGCACTGGTGGTGGTGTAGGGACCCTTTCCCCTTCACTCAGCTGACCAGGACAAGGATGGCCAATCAATGCCAAGATGGCCTATGACTTTCTTTACTAAAGTCCTAGAAAATGGTGGTTCAGTAAAGAGTATTTGCTTCTTCTCAGTTGCCTGGAAATGGAAACCACTTGGGGGTAAGACCTTCCCTTAGAGCCATAACTAGGGCTTTGCTCCAGGGCACAGAAATAGAGAGGATTTCCATTCCTTCAGTGACAGAGTCCTCTCCCAGCTACTGCACCCCAGGTGAGCGTCTTCCTTTCATCCCATTGGCCTCACTGTATCCTAGGGTCTCTGTCTCCTTACCTCCTCCTGAATGAGTCTGTCTTAAAGGCTGCCTTCATGCCCCTCTTCATGCTACTTTCCCCAGGCTGGGGCATGCTTTGCAAAACTTGCCCCAGGTGAGGAAAAGGCCAGTTATAGCTGTGACCTCACTCCAGGCAGCCTAAGGCACCCATGTCTACTGTGCCCTCATCCTGTGTCATGGTGAGGTGACTCAGCAGCTGTAAATACCAAACCTGCCAGGCCTGGCTTCTTTTCAAAAGCCTTGGATGACACTGACACAAGAAAGTGTCTTCCCCAGTGGAGAAGCCAGAGGAGGTGCCCCTGCCAAGGAGAAGGCAGATGGGGATGTGAGTTTCAGTTCTTTTGACTCAGCACATCAAACCTCTTTTGCAACACTTTCAATGAACTGGTGAATTCTGACTTAATGCTCTAGGACAGGGGTGGGGGAACCTGTGGACTTCTAGGTCCTTAAGTGCAACCTTTTGACTGAATCCAAGGACCTGGAAAGCCACATGTGGCCTCAAGGCCGCAGGTTCCCCACCCCTGAGGTCTTCAAGCAAAGACTCCCTCATCAGGGCCATTGTAGAGGGAATTCCTATACAGCTACTGATGCTACGGGAAGGGCCCTGAGATCCCTTCCAATTCTGATTGGAAGTTTAGTCTGGAGAGAAGACTTCAGAGAGACATGATAGCTGTCCTCAAGTATGTGATGGGCTGTCAGCTGGAATTAGCATTAGATTGCATAGACAGCAGAATTAGAATTCTGACTATGAATATGCATGTGATGGTGAGCAAATTACCTAACCTCTGTGAATCTCAATTTCCTCATCCAAAAAATCAGGCGGTTGGGATAGATGACCTCTAAGGTCTCATCACCTCTATATATAGGATTCTGTGATCTGATGATCTTGGGCAAGTCATTTCCCCTCCCTGGGCCTCAGTTTCCTTCTCTGTAAAATAAAGGGGTTGGACTAGATGTCCTCCAAGGTCCCTTTCAGCTCTAGATCTTGGACCATCTGGCTTGTTTGGCTTGGTCACAGTGGTAAGGACCAGAATCAATGGATAGAAGTTGCAAGGGGACATATTTTTGAATCGAGGGACAAACTTCTTAAGGAGAGCTGTCCCAAAGTGGAAGGGGCTACCTGAGCAGGTAGGGAGCTCCCCCAAACGGATGTCCTCAAGCAGAAGCTGGACAAGCACTTTTCAAGGATATTGTAGAGGGGCTCTTGGTCATGGATGAGTTGGGCAGGTTGGCCCTGGAGGCCCCGGGATTCTGGGCAAACCAGAAGACTTGGGGAGGAATCCTAGCTCTGCCATTTCTTAGTTGGGTGACATTGGGTTTACTACACTAATCTAACAATCAATCAGTCAGTTAATCGACAAGCCTTTATTGAGCTCTTGCTAATCATCAGGCACTAGGGAAACAAAGCAAAGTAAACATAGGCCCTGCCCTCCAGGAGTTTATAATCTAATGGGCAAAATGCATGTATAGAAATTGAGATATACATGATACATACAGAGCAAGTCATAGATTTAGATCTGGAAGGGATGATAGAGACAATTGATTCCAAAACTCTTATTTTACAGATGAGGCAACTGAGTCTGAAAGAGTCAGAGAACTCCTAAGTACAAGAGGGAGAATTTGAACTGAGGCCTTCCCAAATTTCAGCCCAGGACTCTTCTCACTGTACCACCTAACTTTATATATGGAAGGTCATCTTAGAGAGAAAGGTGCTAACAGCAGGGGGTGGGGTGGGAGGGGGTGGGGAACAGCAAAGGATGTCTTCAGAAGTTGGCACTGGAGCTATGTGACCTTGGACTGGTCACTTTCCCCCTCCATTCTTCAGATTTCTCCTCCCTTAAGATGGAGGCAATAATACTTATTGTACTGTACCTCCTAAGGCTGTGGTAAGAATAAGTGTGAAAAACTCTATAGAAATGTGAGCCAACTTTATTATTATTATTCATAACGTTGTCATCGTTTATATCCATCCTCCCTGATGCCTCAGTGGACTTGGGAAACTTTGCGTGCCCAATTTGGCATGGAAGAGATGTGCTCTAATTATTTATTTGTGTGGAAGCAATTAGTAATGCCAATTAAGGCCATTTAGATCTGTGGATTGTACAGAACACTGTATTTTCCACTGTTTGTGTTTGGAGTAATTGTTTGTGTCAAAGTAATTTCCGAGGGAACATAGAGTAATTTCTCTCAAGTCTCAGTTAGATGGTCTGGATCCAGTTTCGGCCTCTTGGGTAGCAATGGCAGACAAAGACTTCTGCACCAAAAAGGGGTACAGGCAAGAAAGCAGGGGGTCCCCAACACTTCTGTTCTTAATCAGCCCAGAAACAAGTAGGAAACCAACTTAGAGACTGCACGGGCCAATGGGAGGCTTGGGGGCCTCAATCCATGGAGGGAGTGAGGAACCATTCTGTCCTGGAGCTAGAGACAGATGCACAAGATCCAAGGAGATGGGATGGAAGTAGACTGAGCCCAGGGCAGCTCCTGGTGACTGAGTTTTGGAATCCTTCATTCTTGCTACATGACTGGGCCATCTCCCTTTCTTCTAGGTGATGTCATTCTGCTTATATCTGCCTTCTATTGTTGTATTGCCTTCTGGGTCACTTTTATCCGTGGTTTTTCTAAGAAAGACATAAGCTCCTAGATCTAGACCTGGAAAGGTCCTCAGAGGCCATCTGGTCCAATTCCCTCATTTTTACAGAGGAGGAAACTGAGGCCCAGGGAGAGGAAGTGACTTTCCCAAGGATCTTAACTACACAGGATCTTAACTATAAAGGTAGAAGGGTCCCCAGGGGCCATCCAATCCAACAACCGTCTTACTTTATAGAGGAAAAAAATGGGCCCTGGAGAAGTAAAGTGACAAATTTGGTAGGTCAATCAATCATTCACAATCATCTTTGCTGATCCTGACTCTTTCTTTCAGTCTCATCCCATTGAAGTCTCTCTATCATGTTGAGTCCTCTCCTGGGTCAAGAAAGTTACCCTGCTGTATACCTTGGGTGGGGGCCGCCATGATCAGCACCCAATATCCTTCAGCAGTCATTTGTTCTCATAGGTGCCAGAATGCATAGCTCCTATTGTAGTGGCCTTTGTGGCCCATAAATTCGACTCTTCTCTACTGACAGAGCTCACAATTCTAAAATATGAAGAATTCTGGTTATTACTTTATCTCACAGAGAAGATCTACAGAGGCACAGTGATGAGATTTTGGAACATGGATGCAAACAGTGACAGCCTTTTTATCCTTGTCCCTCCTACCTTTTCAATCATCCGACCTCTAAAAATGGGCAAACATTTTATAGATATTTAAGGAAACAGATGCAAGGTCCATTCACAAGGTCAACAAAATGATTATTTGCATCATAAACAATTGTTAAGGCCTGGCTTTTGTTTTTAATATGGAATTATTCAATATAGCTTTTTATGGCATTTCTGCAGAAATATGCTTAGGTATAAATCAACTTGGAATTATCAAGAGAGTCATTATAACTATTCAATCTTCAAATGGGCAAGACTCGGACTCTGAATGATATCTATTCCCAGGAAATTCTTACTTTGGAGAGGCAAAATGGAATAGTGGCTCATGGGCCAGTCTTGGAAACATAAAGAACTGTGTTTAGGTTCCCCCTACACAGACTGGTGGTGTGGACTCCTGGGAAAGTCATTTAACTTCTCAATATTCTAGGTGAATTTGGATTCGGTCAAAGGGCCATGAGGACCTAGAGGGCCATATGTGGCCTTGAGGCTACAGGTTCCCCACCCCTGATCCTAGACTCTAAGTTCCAGAGAAGGGGATCACCTACATTGGTAGGGGGGAGTTCTTCATTTGAGAGTTCCCTAAACTAAGGAAATCATAGGTCTAGTCCCTATTCCTATTTATTTACTATTCTTTCCATCTCCAATGAAGCCCTAGCAAATAATTGTGAAAGGGTCTTGGATTTTCCACTGGGAGAGGCAAAACAGTGATGCCAAGTGCTAATTATCAGAGTTTTAAGGTTAAAAAGTATTTTATACATATTATCCCATTTGATCCTAAGAACCACCCTGTGAGGAAGATAACACAAATGCTATTCTATTTAAAAGGTGAAAAAACCAAGAGTGACTTTCCCCAAGGTTACAGAGCTAGGAAGGGCAGAGCTGGGACTGATTCCAATCTAACTCCAAATCCAGTGCACATTCTAATATACTGCAGGATCTCAGATTGTATCATGCAGGCAGCCAACTAGTACACCTATGCTCAGGGCTAGCCCAGGTGCTCAGTATGGATCCTGTGGTGATGATCATGCTGACAGCTCCTCTCAGGCCTTCCAAAAGGAGCTCCAACGTCATTAGACATCATACAGAAGATCACTTATGGGGTCTAGGTCTTAAATACACAAAGACTTTTTGCAATTGGTCCCACCTTACTAGGATCTATTCAGGAATTCTTCTTCCAAAAATCCTCTCTCTAACTCTCTGGAGAGAAATCAGAGAAGCAAGAACTTCCAACAAAAATCAGTTTATTGCTCTGAAGCTGGGTGACATCTCAAAGCTGGCTCTCCAAATGTTAAGGCAAATGGGCCTGGATTAGGGCCTGTGTGAGAAGAGAGGTATGAAGGCAAAAGATGACCTAAACCACCAGGCTACTCATTGTGTTTCTTCCCTACAATGGACATATTCTACAATCCATTTTCAAATGCAATTTGCAGTAATAACCAGGCAAAAATCCAATTAAAAGGTAAAAAGAGATTTGCATGCATATAATAATGTGAATGTACCATTAAAACAAATGACCCCAGGAGCAAAAATTCAAAGGGCTTTTCTTTGAAAAAGTCCATTTCTGGAGCATTTTAGTGATTACTTAATTCTCCACCTGAAAATGTCCAAAGGATTAGATGAAATTACAGTGTCTGAACTCACTATGGCTTGATGCTTATGGGAAAAAAATAAACCTTATTGCACACCTGGACCGGATTCTGTGTGATTCACTCCTCTATAAAAGCTTTTTGATTATAATCATAGCCAGCCAGAGACAAAATTGCATTTCAAGAAGGTTTCAAACTAGATGGAAATCCACAAACTTGAAGTAGAACATTTGAGTGGGGATGAAAGGAGAAAGAAAAAGGCTATGCTGATGAGAGTATTCTATAGGCTGCTTAGTCAGATGGAAGATATGAATGCTGAGTTCCTGACTTTGATCACAAAATTGGCACAGAGAAGAGGTATAGAACTGACAGGTAACTTCAACACTTTAGAGATTTGCTGGAAGTTTCATTCCATTGGTCAATTCTTTACCTACTTTAGGGACAATTTCATATCTCAAAATGAGCAGTGAAGGCAACCACTACTCTAGAGCTGATTCTGACCAAAAGAAAGAACCAATCAATGCATTATAAGCCAGTCATCTTAGAGTTCACAATTGTCAAGGAAGGTTGTACTGGGCATGGTCACACATGGACTTTAAGAAAGTATTCAAATGTTCAATGAAACAACAGGCATAATTCCATGATTATAGACTCTTTAAGGGAAGATAGCTCAAGTGGGATGGAAAGCTCCACAAAATTAAATTCTGACAATTTTGACAATTAACAAATTTTGACAATTGTAAATGGTCCCAAAGAAGAAGAAAGAGGGGGAGCTATCTAAAAAGAATTACGTGGCTACACAGGGAGCTCTCTGGAGCTCAGATTTTAGGAAGGCTACAAAAGATGGAAGGGCACATATGTAAGGAAGGATACAAAAAGGTAGCACAGAACTGTAAGAACAGTGTCAGAGGGGCAACAACCCAGAGTGAATTGAAGCTTGTGAAAAATGCTAAGAGCAATAAAAAGGATTTAGGTGTGCTCAGAGCAAGACTAACAAGGAGGGTACAGACAGGTCCTCTGCTTGGAGCAGATGGTGAAATGTTAACTGACAAGAGATGAGATGACCGAGAGAAAACAAAACTACTCAGTAACTATTTAATTTCTGTCTTTTCTATCAAGGAGCATGATCTTTAAACTTGAAAAGGGCAAACAAAAATGACTGAGAGGAAATTGAAGTACAAACCAAGTAAAATGAGAGTAAAAACAGCACTGAGCCGCTCCAAATGAGCTCAAGTGTGCAGACCCAAACAAATTACATCCCAGCACATGAACTTGAGTACCCAGACCAAAATGCCCTCTTTGAGGTCTCTTATAAGTAGTCACTCAGACTCTTCCTGGAGAAGTCCAAAGAAGGGAAGCCCATAATCTTTCAAAGCCCAGGTTTGGATGATTTTAAATCTTAGGAAGTTCCTCCTTATGTTAAGCCAATGTTTGCTGAATGAATGAAAGAAATCTGCCTCCCTGTGACTTCTTCCTATTTCTGTTTTCTGGGGCTACACAGAATAAGTCAAATCTCTGAAAGCTTTTCTTTTCCCATGTGCTGGGATGTGCTAGGGCCTGTCCTCACAGAGTCTCATTTTACAGATGAGGAAAGTGAGGTCCAAGGAGGGTAAATGACTGACTTGCCCAAGATCACACAGGTCTCAAGCATCAAGCGTGGCATTTGAACTCAGCTCTTCTGACTCCAGAGCCAGGGCTCTTTCCACTGTACCACATTGTCCCAGAGCCTCAATTCAAACATAAATTTCCAGCACTCTTTTGTGAAGGAATTTCAAAATTGCAGGCTTGGAAATGGTAAGAACTGAGGAGTTCCTCTAGTTCACCCTGAAAGCGAACAAAAAATCTCCCCAAAGTGACCAACAGGCCTCTACCTCAAGACCTCCAGGGATGGAGCTGCTAGTGTTTATATGAAAAATTGGTGCCTGCCAATGCACTTTTTTTGGGGGGGCGGTAAGCAATGGTTCTCTTTTTCATTTTTTCCCAGCTCTCTGGAAGTTTTTTTCCCCTGTGATTCAGTTGCATATTTACTAGGGTCCCTGTGTGGGAAGGTATGTGTATATGGGGGGAGGGGAGAAAAAGAAGGGAAGTAACTGGGACAGTGATATCCTTCCATTAGTAGCTGGTGGCTTTTTATCTTCAAAATGTAAAACCGCCAAAAGATTGCAAATGCTGAATTTAAATAGCTGAGGCAATTAGTTAGCTTGTTAGCTCCCTAGGGTCAGGGATCATGGCTTCTGTTTTGTGTGGAGGATGGCCTAGCACAGTGGGAAGGACATTGGATATGGAGTCAAGAGAGAGACTTTGGGTCTCTGGTCTGACCTTTAGAAAATATGACCTTGGGCAAATCACTTTCTGCCTCCGAGCCTGCTTTCTCATTTCTAAAATGAAGATAATTCCTGTAAAGGTTGGGGTGAGACAAGGGTAAAGCATGAGAGAAATGGGCAATTATCTCTGTGTCTCCCCCAGCAGGAGCGGGCACACAGGTGGCGGTGTTTACTAAGCTGTTGGTTCAGCCAGCTGAGATTCCTTAAAAAGTTCAGGAAGAATCCTTTATATTGATTATAGGCCCAGTGATTGACTGTGTATCTGAGTATCAGGCCCAAGCTGGCTAAATTCAGAGAGGTTCATGTTCAGGTTGGTTTCGGTATAATGGATTTTCAGCCTCATCAACTCATAGCCTATCCATTAAAGTTGTAGGATGGTAGTAATCTGTCCTGGTGAAAAGGAAATCATGAAGTCTTAAACAATTGATGTTAACACATTATTTCTATGTTATATTATTTGTATTTTCAAGGTATTTTCACAAGGTAGCACAGCGGATAGAGTGCTGGGTCTGGAGTCTAGAAGACCCGAGTTCAAATTTGACCTCAGACATTTACTAGCCATGTGACCCTGGGCAAGTCACTTAACTTCTGCCTGCCTCAGTTTCCTCAACTGTAAAATGAGGATAAGAATAGAACCCACCTCCCAGGGTTGCTGTGAGGATCAAATGAGATGATATTTGTGAAGTGCTTACTTGGCACAGTGCCAGGCACATAGTACAAATGCTCATTTTGTTCCTCCGTTATTTCATTTGAAGCTCACAAGTCTTCTGAGGTACACAGAATAGACCTTACCATTACCATTTTACAGAGGACCAAAGTGAAGTGACTTTGCCAAGGCCACAGAGTTCGTGAGCGACAAGAACCAAGTCTCCTGTACTTTTGACCAAATCCCAATGCCTCCAGTGGAGGCAGCCTGGAATAATGGAAAGAATCTTGGCTTTGGAGTCAAGAGGATATGGTTTCAAATCCTGTCTCTTCCTCTCACTTACCACCTCTGAGATCTGGGGCAAGCCACAAGCTGGCCTCAGTTTACCTAGCTAGTCTTATTGCATATCACTCCTTTTCCTGCATGCTTGGGTTCAGTCAAATGGTCCTCAGTTTCCTCAAGTGTAAAATAAGGGGCTTGGATGTGATGGCCTCAAAAGCCTCTTCTAGCTCTGAATCTACGATCCTATGAAAATTCAGAGAATTTGAAAGTGAAGCCAGATTCTGTCTGCAGCTAGGAAAGTGAGATAAGTTCAGTGAGACACCGCTCCCCATGCCTGGAGTACCCTTACCCAATCTCTTCCTGTTAACATCCTACCCGTGAGCCCCAGTTCAGGGGTCACCTCTGCAGAAAGGCTTCCCTGTCCTCCAAGTTGGAAATATTCTCTCCCCCATCACAAAATTTTATCCCTCATTCAAACGCCTAGGCTGTTTTGTGTTGTTTTTCTGCGCTTGTTTCTCGGGGCAAGGGCCATGTCTTATTTATCTTTGTTCCTCCCCCAGAACTCATTACTTTGTTCTGTACATAATAAGTATTTTCTGAATTGGAAAATGAAGACATTTGAGTTGTAAAAATGATGTATATATTTTTAGAAGATGGTCAATGGCCCCTAAGAATTTGTACAGCAGGAATCTGCCTCTCTGGGAAAAGACAAAAAACAAAAAACTGTGTGCACAACACACTTTGAAGTTGGATCTGCATTATTAGCATTTGCTCCATCACTTTCTTAAGCCTAGATAATCAACAAAGCAATAAATCAAGCCCTGATTTGGAATGTTTGTCTATTTCTGAGGTGTAAATACTCTCACTGAAAACTCAACAAGAGGTTCCGGTACTGCAGAGGTACAACACACCCCTACGTTTCTCTTTGTTTTTTCAACATTGTGTGAAATTCAGATAATTTGCTTTCAGTTGGCCTTATGTCCTGCTAAAGAATTTGGAGATCCATTTCTGAAGGTGCTCAAAATGAGAAGCAGTGTGTATGTGGTGGAGTAGAAGGCACATTGAATTTGGAGCTGGAAGACCTGGGTTCAAATCCTGTCTCAGATGTCTACTAGCTGTGTGACCCTGAGTAAGTCACTTACCCTCCTTGGACTTTAGTTTCCTCTTCCAAAATATGAGGTCATTGGACTGGATAGCTCCTCAGGGTTTGTTCCTTAGGGTTTTTCCAGCCCTAACAATCTTCTGATCCTACATTTGGAAGAGAATCTGTTCCCATTGCCAGAGACCAGCATGCTATAGACAAGGTCATTTGCATAAAGATGCAAATGAGCATTTTGTAGGCCAAGATCATATTATGCAAAACAAATAGCTTTCAACAGGGATGCTTAAGGATGACATTGTTATGGCTGCCATTATCATCTTGCCCGTGACTTTCCCCCAAGAGTGAAATTTCTCCCTAAGTGTCAATGAAATGTGGCCAACATGGGAATCCTTCCCTAAGTTAGACAGTGAGGATTTGTTGGGAAAAACATGGCTGGCTACTTAAGAAGGTCAGAACAGAGTTGTTAGGAATAGAAGCCCAGAATCTCAGAGTGAGAAAGGATCTCAGAGGCCATCCTCTCTGTGATCTCCAGGATAAGTGAACAGCAGGTCTTTTCCCATTCTACTCTGGGCCAAGCCTAGATTTGCCTCATTGTTCCTGCCCTCTGGGAAGAATTGGAACAAGACTAATGCTTCTTCTGCATGACAGTCTTTCAAATACTTGAATACTGCTATAATGTTCCTCTTAAGCCTTCTCTTCTATCAATTGCTGATGCTATCCTCATGTAGCAGGGGTGGGGAACCTGTGGCCTCATGACTGCAGGTTCCTTGCCCCATCACATGGCATGATTCTGAGCCCCTTGGCCAGCCTGATCTTTCTCCTTGGGACACATCAGCATCTTGTGGAATCTGTAGTGCCCAGAATTGAACACAACATTCCAGATCTGGTCTGACCTGGCAGAGGACAAATGGCCTCTCATCTCCCTAGTCCTGGACGCTAGGCTGGCCTCTCTTCATGTGTTAGCTTTTCAGGCTGCCAGATCACACTGTTGATACCTACTGACCTTGTAGTTCACCAGAGCCACCAGAGTTTTTTTCAGAGGAACTCCCAAACAGGCAAACCTCCCTCATCTTTTATTTGCAAAATGACTTTTTTTGAACTGAAGAGTGAGCCTTAACATTGGTTCCTATTGTTTCCTCTTAGATTCAGACCACCATTCTGTCCTGTTGAGTTAATTTTGTATCTTGACTGCCATCCTGAATCACAGAATCTCAGGGTGGGAAGGCACCTTGGTGGTCGTCTGGGCCAACTCCTACCTGAACAAGAATCCCTTCTACAACTCACCCAACAATGGTCACCCAGCCTCTGCTTGCAGGGCTCTAATGAAGAGGAGCCCACCACCTCTCTCAGGCAGCCCATTCCTCTTTGAGACAGCTCTAACGATTAGGAAATGAGTCCTGGCATCAAACCTAGATCTGTCTCTTGGCCGCCTTCCACTCACGGCTCCTAGTTCTACCCTTTAGAGGCAACAAGGACAGACCCTCCCTACTTCACAATATAGGCCTGATGGCTTGGGTAGCTAATGGCTATCTACATAGGAACCTCTGCTCAGACAGCATTGATGGACTTTACCCATTTAGGGTAAGTGCCTCACTGATGGCAAGGAGGAGGCCCTCAGCAATATTTCTATAGCATAGGGAAGATGGGCTGATCCTGGGGGGGGGGAACGTAATTCCCCAGTTCATTAGGATTTTGGGGAGAACACATTAACTCTTTCATGTCCTGTTGGTAGAATATTTATTGTTCAATGGTAGGTGTCCTTATGATGCTCCAAACAGTGCCTGGCTCTCCCACCAGCCCTATCCACTTATCTAGAGAGTCCCTTGCTTAGCGGTGGGTGAGCTGCCAATCATACTTTGTGGCGTTTGATATTAACACACATCATAGTGCCAGTCCTCTTTGTTCCTCTGAGATAAGGAGCAAGCTGCATTATTGCCATTTTCTAGATAAAGGAATTGAGAGGCAGGAAATAGGAACAGCTTAACCACATAGAGTTGGGAAGAGCTCTCAGCTTATTACAGCCTGGTTTAATAGACGGCGTGGGCTGCAAAGGAAGGAGTACTAAACTTGGGGTCCAAAGGCCTAGGTCACAATTTTAGCTCCAATACTCACTAGCAATATGAGCTACTAGCTGTCAGTCTCAGTTTCCCCCTGTGTCAAAGAGGGATGAGAATCCTTGCATGGCCTGCTTTATAGGACTGCTAGGAGGAAAGTGCTTTGGAAAGCATCTCTATAGGATCAAAGATCTTGAGCTTAAAGGAACCAATCCCCTCATTTTACAGAGGAGGAAAATGAGGTCCAGAGAAGGGATGTGATTTTTCCAAGGTTACACATAGGATCTTAGGTCTAGAGCTGGGAGAGACCTCAGAGGTCCTCTAGTCCTCCCCTCTCCCATTTACAGAGAAGGAAACTCAGTTCCAGGGAAGTAGTCTACAGGTGGAATACTTCCTCTGCCAACCAGGTTCTGCCTCTTCAAGTCTTAGAGGAAAGCTTTCATGAGTTACTATGGCTAAGAAAATCTGCTCCCTATGGCACCTGTCTGATGAGGGGTCTCTTGAAACTTAGCTAGGCTGGTCCTTGGGTGCCAAAGGCCCTGTTGCTGGTCAGTATTTGAAGCCTTTATAGCTTGGAAGGACTGAAAATAATAACCAGGATGGGAAAGCTGGGACTTTGTCCCAGGTAGCAGCTTCTGGGCCTCCTTTCCTTCAGTAGCATTGCCGCTGCCTCTCTGATTTGGTCCAGAGACCGCTGGCCCTGTTCCTTAGGCCTGTGCTGGCCCACGCCTCAGAAGTGTTTGGAGGGAAGGTGGCCTCAGGGGATGGGTTGATGATAGTAGAGGCCAGGGGATGGAGGAAAGGGATCGGCTGCCCCTTCTCCCTTCACAGCTCCATCACTCTGGAGGCCTGCCTGCTTTCCCCTACCTTAGAATCTCCTTTCCTCTGCTACCTCCCCACCTCCACTCCTTATTAGGATTCAGCATAGTCCTAGCCCTCCCTAGTCCCTTTCCTCCTCTGCCTTTATTGCCAGGCTCCCTGGAACCCTTCTTGATGATCAACCCAAGATCTCTTCCTCTCACATTGCTCCCATTTCCTGATGCTCACTGAGTCCCAGCTTTCTCCAGAAGATGCCACATCTTTCTTGGCTCCCTCTCTCTGGGGCTGGCTCTTCTTTTTGTTATGCCCTTTGAGACAGGCCAGGTAGGAGGAGCTGACATATTCTTTGCTATTTTCATATCTCCTCCTACCACCAACATCATTCAGCTCCCCATCTGGTCTTTAAGTTTACTCCATCATATCCAGATCATTATTGCTGTGATTATAAATAGGAAAGGACCTTAGAGACCATCATTTAACTCTCCACATTTTGCAGATAAGGAAATTAAGTCACAGAGAGGTTAAGTGATTTGTTTAGGGACACACAATTAATAAGTGTCTGAGATGGGATTTGAACTCCTTGACTTAGACTATCTTCTAGGTCAGGGGTGGGGAACCAGCAGCCTCAAAGCCACATGTGGCCCTCTAGGTCCTCAAGTGTGGCCCTTTGACCTAATCCAAACTTCACAGAACAAATCCCCTTAAAAATAAAAGGATTTGTTCTATAAAACTTGGACTCAATCAAAAGGCCACACCCAAGGACCTAGAAGGCCACATGTGGCCTCCAGGCTGCAGGTTCCCCACTCCTGTGCTAGGCTGTGTTGTTTCTTTTACACCCCAGCCCCTGTTCTCTTCAAACAACATGGCTTCCTAGTTCCTCCACCTCCTCAACTCCCATAACTTCTATGCCCAGCCCAGCACAACCATGTATGGGAGTGGTCATACTTGAGAGCCCTCCCTAGCCCCAATCCTGCTCAGCTTGGCCCCACGTACAGAGTTCCTAGTTACATCTCTGGTGGGACCCTTCGCACTTGTGCTCTTCTGACATAGCCTTTGAGAACCTAGGGTGGCCTGTATGCCACCATGAGGCACTGGAGGAGGCCTTCGACAGAAGGCCAGAGAAATACATACAGCTCCTATTTTGAAAACTGCATTTTGCAAAAGGACTTGCAGCTGTTGGAACTTGACACAATGGCAAAGTAAGGAGTCAATCCATTTTTACAAAAGCTAAAGCTACAGATACAATCCGACCTTCAGACTGAGCAAATTGTTTTAAGTTGCCTTCCAGCTCTCAAATTCAGTGTGTTGTGATCCTGGGATATATATGCCATATGGTCTGCACTGTGCTGGGCATTGTGGGGAACAAAAGATATATGAGTGATGGTCTCTGACCTCCAGGGACGGTTAGTCTAGCTACAGAACCCAGCCTCATGCCCCAAAGCAGTTAGTAGATAGTCTTAGCAAGGATTTTATGACCTGCCCAATCATATGAGCTCTAGTGAAGTCATGGTCAGGGGGTGAGCCCAAGGTTTCAGGGTTTCTGGAGCAGAGTTTGTCTTGGGCAAACTTGGGTAGGCTGGAGAAAGTCTGACTTTGGGGATGATCCTGCATCCCCTGTAGGGTCTCTGATGTCCTCCTTCCCCAGGGGCCTAGCCCAAGTCCTAGTCTGGTTAGTTCAAGACAGGCCATAAAGGTAAAACTGGGTCTTCACTGCTAAGGGAATGCCTAAGTGGCTCCATAGCACATGGAACACTATTCTGGTCCTGGAGTCAGGAAGAGCCAAGTACCCCAGGTACGATTAACTGTGTGACCTTGGGTAAGTCACTTTACCTCTGTTTGCCTCAGTGTCCTCATCTGTAAAACGGGGATAATAATAGCACCTATCTCACAGGGTTGTTGTAAAAATCAGATGAGATAATATTTGTAAAGTGCCTAGCCCACAATAGGTACTATATAAATGTTAGTTATTATTATTATTATTATTGGTGGTGGCAGTAGTAGTAGTAGTAGTAGTAGTAGTAGTAGTAGTAGTAGTAGTAGTA
>NW_020944374.1:1582629-1608576 GCF_900497805.2 Vombatus ursinus | reverse complement strand
TAGTAGTAGTAGTAGTAGTAGTAGTAGTAGTAGTAGTAGTAGTAGTATCACCATTTCAAGCCTAACCTGTGGAATGTAAGGGGGCCCATTGTACAGTAGAAAGAGACTGGCTCAAAAGGCAGATCCTTGTTCGAATCTTACCTCTCATACTTTGCTATCTGTGTGATCTTGGACAAGTCTCTGGGCCTCAGTTTCCTCCTCCATAAAACAAGGAGGTTGGACTGGATGGCCTCTGAGGTCCCTTCCAGCTAGAGATCCAATGTGGTTCCTTGGAGCCTCTCAGAGGAAAGGGTGAATCTGGAGGCTGGGTACATGCAGCTTTGCTTCCTATTCCTACCTAGTGGACACTTTTATTCTAAAGGGAATTCTTGGCCCCACAAAGCTTTCAAGGCCCAGTGCGATGCCAATCTCCTGGCTCGTTTTGGAGCTTCTCCAGGTAGTCTGGACAAGTGCAGAAAGCTCCCTGATCCCTTCTGTGATGTGTCTGGATCGATCGCCTCCTTTGGAGACGACTCGGTCCCTCTCTTAGCCATTGTCTTCCTCTCCTTCACAGATGGACGAGAGAGAATAGTCTGAGCATCTGGGGAAGAGCATTTTCTTCCCAGAGAAGTGTCATGTGGATTAGCCGTTCCTGGGCTCCCCTCCAATGGCACAGATAACCGAGAGACGCTGGCATGGCCTTCCACATTAACCCTAGGAGCTGATCTGCTGTAAAGCCCTCTGTTCACCAGCTCTGCGCCAGCCCTCCCGGCCGGCTGTCATCCCTGTCACTTTGCCTATGTGGGCATTTGGAAACAATTTGTTTTGTTTACTCTCTTGCTGGGAGCTGAGGAGATTAATTTCATCTTGCTCTTGCCTTGTCTTGAGGGAATTGAAGCAATTCTGTAAATATCAGCAGGCTGGGCAGAATGGAATAGTGGAGAATCTGGGCCCAGCAACCACCACCTAAACGGCACTAGAGCCAGCGTCCAGCCAGCCCCAGGTGGCATGAAGTAGTGGGTCAGGAGAGGTAGGTCTGAGTCCTAGCCCTGTCACTTCTCATCTGTGTGACCTTAGGTCAGTCACTTGCCCCCTCTGAGCCTCAGTTTCCCTAGAGCAGACCATGCTTTACATCCCACCCAGCTATCTACCTTGATCTATGTCCTGCCATATCCTTCTCCCCTTCTTCATTTCTCTTCAATTTCTTGAAGCCTCCCAATGGCCAGCTGCAGGGAAAGTGAGGGAAAAGTGAGTGACATTAAAGTCCCTAGAAGGGGAGAATGCCCAGAGCCAGGGGCACAATGGTCATAGCGACCAACTTAGAGCTATCCCCAACGAGGCTTTGGGAGCTACTGTTTGAAGACACCTGGGTAGTGACACATCAGTCTCCTCCTCCCTCCTTCCCAGGAGAGTGCCAGGATGGCCTTGGGCACAGAAGGGAGGGCATATGATTACAGTACTCCAATTGCTTTCATATTACTACTAAATTCCAGGACTTATTTTCAACCAACCCACTGAGGGAGGGTTTGGGTGTTCTGAAGAGACACCAAAACCACATAAAGAGATACGTTGGGGCTTACGCATGTTCTGCCTCACCTCCCTTCCAGGATGGTTGGAATTTAGTACAAACATGAAAGAAATTGGAGTACTCTAATGATATAGAGAATGATACAGAAAAATGTGAGAACCAGAAAGAACTCTAGAATTTAGAACCTAGAATGTCAGAGTTGGAAATGACCTTAGAACATAGTATGTTAGAACTAGGTGGGACCTTAGAACATAACGTGAGAGCTAGGAGGGCTCTTAGAACCATACAATGATGAACTGGAAGAGCCCTTAGAAAAAAGAACACCAGAAGTGGAAGGGACCTAAGAACCTAGCACCTTAGCACTGGAAGGGACATTAGAATGTATAGTAGAACATGGAATGTCAGAGCTGGATGGGCCCGTAGAATAGGGAATGTTAGTGCTGGGTGGAACCTTGGAATGTAGAAAATAGAATGTTAGAATTGGGAAGGAATTTAGAAAATGGATCATATACAAAGTTAAAGCTGAAAGAGAAATAAGAGATCATTTAGACCAGCACTCTCATTTTACAGAAAAGGAAACTGAGGCCAGGGAAGTGACTTGTCCAAGGTAACACATAGGATCCTATGTCGAGAGCTGGAAAGGACCTCAGAGGCCATTGAGTTTAACCCTTTCATTTTACACAGGAGGAAACTGAGGCTCAGAGGGCTGAAGTAACCGGGCCATGGTCACACAAGCGTGTGTTTCAGCAGCAGTACTTGAACTTAGGTATTCTAGACTCCAATGCCAGCTGTCTGGTCACTACACTGAAATTCTTCTCAAATAGCTTGGACACAAGGCCATTAACTTTTATCATTGCTTCCAAACATACTCCAAATTTGATCGAAAGAAAGCTGAAGAGAGGCAAAGGAGGAGAGTGGAAATAGCACTAGACTTGGAGTAGAGGGACCTGGGTTCAGATCCTGTCTCTCTCACTTACTACCTGGGTGACCTTAGGAAATACCTTCCCCTCTCTGGGCTGTGGTTTCTTCATCTGTAAAATGAACAGTTAGACCCCAGGATCCTCCCAGATCCTTCCTGGTTCTCAAACCCACAGCCCTATGAAATCCTGGTCCCAGTATGCTTGGGTTATCTGGTTCACCTGAGACTCAGTTTCCTCATCTGTAAAAATGAGAATGGAGCCCTGTACTATCTACTTCATAGGGGTGCTGTCAGGAAGGTGCCCTGCAAACTTACAGTCCTAAAGAAATGAGAATTACGAGCATTACAATATGAGCCCGGAACCTGGCAATTGCCCACAAAGGAAGGACCAATGTATGTCTTGGATAAGATGAAGGGAGGTTGTCATGGGACTGGGCCAAAATCAATGCCAAGGGCAGCTACTAAAACAAAGCTAGCCAAAGAAGCCCCACCCCCAAGGTGAGTGGAGCCCTGCCCCCAGAAAGAGCGGAGCCCCACAAATGCACAGACTCCCACTGGCCTCTTCTCCTGACCTGATCTTAATTAGCCTCTATCCTAGTGCCCAGAAAGCCTGCTGAGCCAGTTAGCATCGGAGAATTAATCAGATCATTTGGGGAGCCGACAGAGTGCAGGCCAGCAGCCCAGGGGGTGGCATGCCTGGCAGCAGCCCAAAAAGGCCTGATGGAAGGCAGGCTCTCTTTTTTTCTGCCCCCATGTCCCACCAATTAAAGGCATTCAATGTGCTGGGCCTGTGGGGAGGAGGGAATTGCCTCTCTTGTCTTAATCCTCTTTCCAGGCCTTCTGGATAGCTTTCTGCACAGGTCTCCAAGGTGGGCAGGGATCTGCCCCAGGCCAAGAGGCAGTAGTTCTGTTTATCTTCAAGAGTCCTGCAACTGCAGCCCTGATTGAGAGGCAGGGAGATGGGCCGGGATGGGGCTCAGACTTGGGGGGGGTTCAAGCCTTGACTCTGTTGCTTATTTGCTGTGTGAGCCTAGGTCTTCCCTCTCTGAAACTCAGTTCCCTGTCCTGTCAGGAAAATGGGAATAATTTACTTAACTGATCTATCACAGGGCAGCTAGGTGGCGCAATGGATAGAGTGTGGGCCCTTGGAGTCAGGAAGACTTGAGTTCAAATGTGACCTCAGACACTTACTAGCTGTGGGACCCTGAGCAAGTCACTTTATCCTGTTTGCCTCAGTTTTCTCACCTGTAAAATGGGGACACACTGGACAATGAAATGGTAAGCCACTCTAGCATCTTTGCCAAGAAAACCATGGGGTCATGTAGAGTCGGATACAACTGAACAACTGAACAACAACAAATGATCTATCCCACAGGGTGGTGGGAGAAAGTTTCACCTGTCTCTCCTCATAACGCTTTCTCTGTTCTGACAAATTGTGCCACTCTCCATTCCCTGACTGTGACATTCCATCTTTCACCTTAGTAATGCTTTACCAGCACTTCCCAGAATTTTCTACTTCCTTCAAAGCTCACCTTGGGTACTATCTCCAATGGGAAGTCCTTCCTGGTCTCTCTATCCACTGAGATGATATATCCTCCCCCCTCTCCCTGTCTGGAACTGTGATATCATCGGTATAGGGAACTCCCAGATGAGGGAACTCCTTTTCTAAATTCAGGTCAGCACCTTCTCTGCCACATTCAGGCTTAGAGAGCTGACAGAGCACAGAGAGGTCACTCACGGTCACACAGCCAGTGGATAACAGAGGCAGTTCCTGAACTCAGGTCTTTCTGGCTACAAGGCCAGCCAGTACCAAAGGACAAGAGTGAGTTAGTCCCTGCCCTCAAGGAGCTTACAATAATGTCAGTAGCTCTCTCTGCTGGGGAGGTTTGAGCCTGCCTCTTGGCACTGTCCCTGGGCTCTGAAGAGTGAAGAGCCATCACTTTGTTTTCTTTTAGGAAGCAAGGCAAGACCACTGCAGGGCAAGAGGGATATGTGGTGTTCTGGTAATGGTTTCCCACTTTGTCCATGAAGCCTTCCCTGGCACCTCTAGCCTCCACTGAATCGACTGTCCTTTGCCGGACATCCTGGGCCACACCATCTAGGCCTTGGTCACATACTGCATTCTGGACTGTTCCTTAATTGTTTTGGAGGTATTCGTTTTGTTCCCTATACCCCACACTTAATCCAGTGCTGAGCACACAAGAGATGCTTACTAAATGCTTGCTGGTTTGACCCTGTGACGCACAGGTAGATACTAAGGCCCTTGTTAGCTGCCTGCCATCATTCTTCCCTTGACCTTGCTCCCCTCTCAAGCTAATGTGCTATTTCTTTCCTTCTTTTCACTGTGAAACCTCTGTATTGAACCATCTATAACCATCTGCACCTCCTGCCTCTCCCCAGCCTCCTCTCATCCGGCTTCTGTCCTTGCTGCTCTTCTGAAACAACTCTCTCAAAGGTTACCAATGAACCCCAAATCCAGTGGCCTTTTCTCCATCCTAATTCTCCTTCATTTGACACTCTTGGCTATGCCTCCTTCCATCCTAAAACTCTCTGCTCCATTAGCTTAACATGCTGTCAACTCAAAGACAGTCCAAGTGTCACTGCTAGCCAAGGCCCCCCCCAAAGCTGGGGGAGGCCTGAGGGATGAGCCTCCAAGTCACAGCACAGAGGTGGCCACTGTTGTGACTTCCTACAGACTTACACAGTATATTAATTCTACAAGGGGCATTGAAGGTACCACCAAACACTGACATATTATATTGACTTCAGCTATATCCTCTGAAATGAGAAAAGTCATCCATTAGCCAAAGACTGGTTTGAATCTTAGGATCATAAATTTAGAGCTGGGAAGGACTTTAAAGGTCACTGAGCCCAACTCCCTCATTTTACAGATAAGGAAAACATAGCCCGGAGAGTTAAGTGACTTGCCCAAGGTCATGCAGGTAGGAAGAACTTGAGGCAGAGCTTTCTGCCACTGAGTCCAGAATTGCATATACTGTGGCTGCTGCTACTTCTGCAATCTCCAAGCTAGCAGGGACCTCAGAGGTCACTCCTCACTCATGGCAAGAATTCCCTCCTCAGCACCCTTGCCAGGGGGTCATATGACTCACTCTTTTCCGAGTCAAGCTGTTGTGTATTTGCTCCAGGTGTTCGAAAGTGCTCTCACATTGAGCTAAAACTCACCTCCTTATAGTGTCTGGACACTGCTGCTAGCTCTTCCCTCTGGGACCCAGCACAACAAAGCTCAGTTGTCTCTCACGTGACAGTCTTCAGATGGTTGAGACAAGTCTCACATCCTTCCCTCACATCCTCCAACACACACACACACACACACACGCAAGAATGTGTACACATACACATAAACTCTCTCCACACACACATACACACAGACACACACATAAGAATGTACACACATACACACAAACTCTCTTCTCCACACACACACACACAAACACACAAGAATGTATACACATACACACAAATCCTCTCCCCCTACACAGACACACACACAAACACACAAAGACACACTCACAAACAGACATACACACACATACACACAGCCTTCTCTTTTCCAGGCTAAACATTCCTAGTTCCTTCAATATTGTTTCCAGTTGTTTCTCCATCCTGGTCATTCTCTCTCTTTTCTCCGTCTCAAAGCAGAAAAGAAAAAGATGATTCTATATGAATCTGTACAACTCTACTCTGGACATTTCTTTTAAAAAGTACATAATAAACTCACTGTGTTACTTTACAAGCTATCTTGCTTGTCTGTTTCCTCTGGTCTTCTTCTGTGCATTTTCCTTTAATTACTTCAAAAACCTGCCTCTTTCTATGTTTTGGCAATATCACTAACCCCTCTTTCTTACTTCCCCTCACTCCAATTGAAAATAAGAGAAACAAGACCTTTGTGACAAATATGCACATTCACACAAAACCAACCCCACACATTGCCTGGGTCTGAAAAGAAATGTCTGCATTTGAGCCTACCATCTCTCTGTCAGGAGGTGGAAAGCATGTTTCATCAGCAGTGCTCTCAAGTTGGGGTCGGACATTCATTGCATGTTGTTGTCATTGTATAGATGGTTCTCCTGGTGCTGCTCACTTCATTCTGCATCAGTTCATACAAGTCTTTCCTGGTTTTCCTGAAACCATCTCCTTCACCATTTCTTACAGTACAGTACTATTCCATTAAACCCATACACCAAAACGCATTCAATCATTCCTAATTACTGAACACATCCCAGCTTTTCAATTTTCTTTCTAAATCATGGCACTGAAATTCAACAGTCTTTCAGGTGTGGTCTGACCATCGCAGAGTCCAAAGGGACTCTGACCTAGCTGTATCTAGACAGGATCCCTCTCTTACTGCAGCCCAAGATCACATGATCTTCTTTGGCTGCCATATGGCTGGTGACTGCTGAGCACATAGCCCACTAAACTCCCCCGGATCTTTCTTTTAATATGAATTGTTTTCCATCCACACTTCCTTATCTTGTACTTTTGAATTTGATTTTTTCAAAGCTACATGCATCACTTTAAATCTATGCTTATTACCTTTTGCCTCCTTTGGGCAGGCCCATTGCTCTAGTGGCCAGGAGTGGAGAATCTGAGGCCTCGTGGTCTTCTAGGTCCTCGGGTGGGGCCTGTTTACTGAGTCCAAGTTTTACAGAACAAATCCTTTTATTAAGGGGATTCAGTCAAAGGGCTGCACTTGAGGACCTAGACGCCACATGTGGCCTGGAGGCCGCAGGTTCCTCACCTCTGTAAACCTATTGAGATCTTTTTTGAATCTTGATTCTGTGATCCAACATAGCGTCATAGGATCATGGAGTTAGAGCCCCACAGGATCAGAGATTTACAGCTAGAAGGGACCACAGAGGCCATCTGTCCTAAGCCCCCTCACCTTTACAGATGTAGAAACTGAAGCCTAGGGAAGGAAGTGATTTGTTCAAGGTCACACATAAAAGCTCTAAAGCTGGAAGAAGCCTCAGAGGCCCTCTAGCCCAACCTTCTCATTTTACAGAGGAGGAAATGGAGGCCCAGGGAGGTCAGGTGACCTGCCCAAGATCACATATATTAGCTATTCTTTCCATTTTGGGTCCATCCTCAAATTGGATAAGCATGTCTTCACGTATAAGTACTTCAAATGAACAGTGAGCTGGGCCCAACGTTATGCAGCAGAAGACACAGAACTGGAAAATGGTAGAGTACTTTCAATGATTCCCTGGCTGCTCAGTGTCATAGAAGCCCATTTCCAGCATCAATAGTCTTCAAGTGAAGAAACATGAAACACCATGATCTCAGAATTATACTTACAAGTAACGCTTTGGGCATGGAAAGATGCATGGCAGATGCAAGCCAGCAACATCATGTCACCATGTACACTTGCAAATGAGAAATGGGTAAAAACCAGCAGCCAAGATATATGGGTTGAGAAAAGGGAGTAGATGGGTCATAGAGCAACAATGAGAGGTGCCGCATCAGAACTCCTGAGATAGGAAAAGAACCTCCTGGGCATTGGGTGGATTCACTGTGGAAGGTTTACGGAAGGAGACAGGCAATAATTGCATAAGAAGAAAAAAAAATGTGTGTGGGGGTATGTGTGGAGGGTGGGGTGTGGTTTATGCCAGTGGAAAGAGTGTCTACTGTTCTGAGATCTGGGATCCATAGAAGTAAATAATTCATTGCTCACCTATGTCACTGACAAAAGTGTTGACTAGAACTGAGGTTAAGCTAGATCTATTCTGTATGTCATTGGAGACATATTTGTAGGCTGACACTGATCCGATAAGCAACTTTTATTTTAATATAGCCATGCAACCTGGTCATAGATATGTGTACAGGGTGTGGTGGATATGTCTAGGCACGCCACATTGCCTCCCCCACATTTGGTATTTTATGTCTCATATTTTCAGTTTGTATTTTTTTTAAATAAAGCTAAGATACTGATCAAAATAGTTCGATTTTAGATTTTAGTTTGGTTGATGAATAAAAATAATGCCCTTTATAATTGTGTATTCTTAAAAAGTAAATTTCCTCATGCTAATGAAATGCACTGTAGACACTGATGAACCAGAAACAAATCCAACTGTACACTATTACCTCTGTTTCCATTTGAACCTTAACATCCAAATCACATCTTTCTATCTTGTCCACGAGGATGTCATGGCAACTGTCACTTTGGTAGCTGGGTGGCACAGTGGAAAGAGGGCTTGATCTGGATTCAGGATGACTTGAGTTCGAATTAGACTCCAGACACTTACTAGCTGTGTGACCCTGGGCAAGTCACTTATCCTCTCTCAGCCTCAGTTTCCTCTTCTGTAAAATAAGGGGGTTGGACTAGCTGGCTTCTAAGGTCCCTTCCAGCTTTAGATCTAGGATCCTATGTATGACCTGGGTAAGTTATTTCTCCTCTCTGAGCCTCAGTTTCCTCCTCTATAAAATGATGGAGTTGGACTGGATGCCTTCTAAGGTCCCTTCTAGCTCTTGCTAGTATGCTTTGAGAGACTTTGGGAAATGCCCTGCTAAAATCTATGCTATGCTATTGCACTATGGCTATAGTGTCCCATATCTATCAGTTAGTAACCCACTAAGAAAAGAAGAAGGAAAGAAACAATCATTTATTAAAAGTCTACTATGTGTCAGGCACTGTACTAAGTGTTTTTAGCCCTGAGAAGCCAGGGTCCCTGGGACTCAAGTCCCATTGGGGTTTTAGACTTGGAAATGAGACTGTACTCTATAGGAACTGAGTTAAATTATGAACCTAATTCCTTTCACCTTCCCGAAGACTGAGATGGTATAGTGAGTGAGGATGATTACGCCTACCATGTGTTGTGGAGTAAGTTTGTATATTTGTGATTATATCTTTGAAGTAATTATTCCTTTGTACAAGCTTAAGAAACAACAAAAATATTATCTCATTTGAGCCTTCTAACAACTCTGGGAGGTAGGTACAGTTATTATCCCAATTTTACAGTTGGAGAAACTGAGGCAAAGAGAGGCTAAATGACTTGCCCAGGATCACATAGCTAGTAAGGCCAAATTTGAATTCAGGTCTCGCTGATGCCAGGCCCAGGGTTCTACGCACCATACCACCAGCTGTTTCTGAGGTTAGTTTGATGAGTTACTCTTAAACAAACAATGCTAGCTCCTGGTTCTCACCATTTGCCTTCTAAGGACTCCCAAACTATTTGTCTAATACTCTGCTCTAGAACTATCACCAATCTTAAATTTACCTGTTGCTAATTTCCAGAAACCACCTTTTCTTCATTCTTGAACATCAATACTGAATCTGCCCATTTCTAGACTTCTGGGAACTTTCTACCTTTCTGTGACTCTTCCAAGGTCACAGTCAGTGGTTGTGAGATCATATCCACCTGTTCCATCAGTCCCCAGGAACACATTTCATCTGGGTCTGGACTCCTACACTCAGTTACAATAGCTCAATGTCCTCTCACTAGATTCCTCACCTCTCCTGGACTTCAATTGTCTTCACCATATTTCCTTTACCATCACCAACTTGAAGATCATTCTCTTTGACCACAAAAGAGAGGCGCTGAGTCATTCTGCATCCTGACATCTGTTAGCATTATACCACCTACTCTCTTCTCACAGGTAGTAGGCCTATTTCTTCCTGGTTCTTCTTGCTCTGAACAGAGTGATTCAGCATCTTTTTAGGGTTAATTGCTTTTGGGGCTCTGATCTGCCTGGGGAAAGTAGAAATGCATTGGAGAGTAAACCAGAGTCAGAAGAAGAGAGAGAAATCCTGCCACCTGCTGCCTCTTTTACTCCAGAGGAGTAAATGCTATTCAGGTAACTGGTGCATTGCAGGGTGTTGGGGATGGGGGTGGGGGAGGGTGGGCTATTCATTTTGCAGGCCAAAAGGAGCAAGGTATTTTAGCGTGTGGAAGCAGAACTTTGGACATTGCAGCGGAAATGGTAGCTATACCCCTAATTCCAGTCAGCAAATCTAGCATAAGATCACTAGATCAAACATCTTGGAGATCAAATCCAACCCTCATTTGCAAGGTGAGGAAATTGAAACCCCAAAAGGTTATGTCAGACAGCTAGAAAGTAGCAAAGGCAGGATTCAAACCTAGGATCTCTGTCTCTAGTCCCACTGATCTTTCAGTGAGATGGCATGGTAGATGGTGGCCTGGTCCTGGAGTCAGGAAGACCTGAGGTCAAACCCAGCCTCAGGAACTTACCAGCTGTGTGACTGTGGGTAAGTCAATGAACCTCTCTGTGCCTCAGTTTCCTCATATATAAAATGACATTTCTAATAGCACCTACCTCACAGAGTTGTTGTGAAGGGTAAAAGGAGATAGTATTTGTAAAGTGGTTTGCAAAACCTTTAAGTGCCATATAAATGCAAGATGTTATTGCTAATAATTGTTTTGAAGTACTACCTGCCAAGTGTATGGGTAACCCATTCCCATTATGGAAAACAATTCAAATCTTATGTCCTACTGATATGAGTGCCATTACCATATTTGAAGAAGAGAACATTTTTGTAAACCCACAAAAGAAGATTTATTCTTTTATCAGTGTACACGTGAAGGTAAGTAAGACCAGAAGATCATGGGATAGATAACTAGACAGGACCTTAGGGGTCACCTAGTTCAACCTCTTTCACTTTACAGATAAGGAAACTGAAGCCCAGAGATTCAATGATTTGCCCAAGATTACACCCTGGTGAAGTATTAGGAGGCACTGTGGGTTGGTGGCAAGAGCAATGGATTCAGAGTCAGAGAATTTAGCTACTACCTGTGTAACATTGGGTAATTCACTTCACCTCAGTTTCCTCCTCTGTAAAATGAGGGGGTTGAACTAGATGGTTTCCATAGTGCCTTCCAACTCTAGATCTTTGATTCTACGTGTGACCTTCGGCAGAATAATTTTCCCTTTCTAGGCCTCAGTTTCCTTCTCTTTAAAATGAGGGTCTCTGAGGTCCCTCCTAGCACTAGACCTATGATCCTATGACCTATGTGCTTCTGAATCTCAGTTTTCTTCTAAATGGAGGGACTCTCTGACAAAGGCCTCATTTCTCAAATATATAGAGAAATGAGTCAAATTTATAAAAATAAAAGCCATTCCCCAGTTGATAAATGGTCAAAGGATACGAATAGGCAGTTTGCTTTCAACAGTCACATAAAAAATGCTCTAAATCACTACTGATTAGAGAAATGCAAACTAAAACAACTCTGAGATACCACCTCACACCTATCAGATTGGCAAACGTGACAGAAAAGGAAAATGATAAATGCTGGAGGGGATGTGGAAAAATTGGGTCACTAATGCGCTGTTGGTGGAACTGTGAGCTAGTCCAACCATTCTGGAGAACAATTTGGAACTATGCCCAAAGGCCTATAAAACCACGCATACCCTTCAGACCAAGCAATACCACTACTTGGTCTGTATACCAAAGAGATTAAAGAAAAGGGAAAGTGACCTATCTGTACAAAAATATTTATAGCAGCTCTTTTTGTCGTGGCAAAAAATTGGAAATCGAAGGGATGCCCATCAATTGGGGCGTGGCTGAACATGTTGTGGTACGTGATTGTGATGGAATATTATTGTGCTATAATAAATGATGAACAGGATAGTTTTGGAAAAACCTGGGAAAACTTATATATATATATATATATATATATATATATAATTCATGCAAAGTAAAGTGAGCAGAACCAGAAGACAGAGTTACACAGTAACAACAATTTTGTAGAGTATCAACTGTGAAAGATTTAGCTGCTCTGATCAAGACAATGATTCCAGACAATTCCAAAAGACCCATGATGAAAAACGCTATCCAGCTCCATAGAGAGAACTGATGAACTCTGGATGCAGACTGAAGCATACTTTTAAAAAATTTCTTTATTTTTATTGTTTGATATGTCTTTTCTTTTGCTATATGGCTAATATGAAAATGTGTTTTGCATGGCTTCATACATATAATCAAAATCAAATTGCTTGCCTTCTCAAGGAGGGAGGGAGAGAATTTGAAACTCAAAAATTTTTAAAATTATTGTTAAAATTTTTTATATGTAATTGGGAAGTTTTTCATGAAATAAATAAAAATAATTAAAAAATAATAAATGGAGGGACTGGGGCTATATGACCTCTAAGACCCCTTTCAGCTCTAAATCCTATAATCTTGTTAGTGGCAGGAGGAGGATTCCAACCCATGTCTTTTGCCTGTCTCTAAATTCTCTGTTCCTTATACCATCCAAACACCTCAACTCGAAGTTCACTGCCACCAAGGAGTTAAGGACACATTCCGATCTGGCAGGGCCTTTGGGAGTGGAATCGGAGAAATATATTACTTGTGGAAAATACCTTTGGAACCCAAGTGTCTTTCCCCAGCCGAGCTGGAAATCTTCCAGTAAACGGCGTCCCCTCCCCGAGAGGCTCTTCTCAGCCAGCATGACAGCCCTAAAGGGTGCCGGTATTTATTAAGAGTCGCCTTTTCTAATCTGCTGCATTGTCCCACTGTGGCGAGAACAATTGCCCCGGTAACTAATCTGCAGTATTGGAGTGGCTGGTTTAATGGCTCGTGATTTTTTCTCCCTGATGATCAGCCCATCCTCAGGAACAAGCTACCAAGCTAATAACCTTTGTGGAAGAGGAAGTGTTTAAATGATAATTTATTTCAACAGCTGACAACAAATTGCTCGGTACTTGCTCTTTTTATGCCTCAAAGCAGTCAAGGATGTGCCGGGCAAAGTATTCAAAAATATGACAGCTCTGGTATTTTCCTTTTCAATGAGATTCTCATTACAGACATATGTACGGCCTTTTCTTCACAAGCCAGTCCAAATAGTCATTCAGCACTCTATACGGGCTCTGGGGTGTTCTCTGATTTGAAGACTCTTCACAATAGATTAGGCAAACTGCAGAAACTACCAAATGTCTCAGCTACTGTCAACCTCCATTATTGCCGCTCAGACGGGAGATTTTGCGTCTGTCTCACAGAGGATAATGTACTCCCTGGGCCTGTCTAATTTATGCAGATGGAAAAAGAAGCCAGAGTTTGAATAAGGCCCCAAACAGAGCTGAGCTGGGCTTCTCTTGTCCCATCCGACATGCATTCATTAAATACCTACTGTGTGCAAAGCCCTGTGCAAGGCACTGGGTAAACAAAGACAAAAAAATGAAGGTCTCTGTGCTCACATTCCACTGGCTTTGTGGTTATTGTTATCATGTCTTTGAATCTGTGCTTGATGGAGAAGATATAGGGGAGAGAGCTATAGTAGTTTGCCCCCTTTCCAAGGCAGCAAGTGCTTGAGATCAAAGATCTATATCTGGAAGGCCTGAAGATACCATTTGAGGCCAGGTTACTCAACTGATGGAGAGAAATTGAGGCCCAGAGAAGGAGAATGGACTTGCTCAAGGTCACACAGCTAGTGAGTCCTTCTCACAAAGGTGATCCATGGAGCCAGGAGGATGGAGCAAGACCACCAGGAAGAGAGCAGGGTAGAGGACCATGCCTTGGAGAAAAAGTCAGATACTGGCATTGATTTGGGCTTCATCTCAGACCTTCTCAGTGAAGAAGCTGCAGATGGTTGTCAACATAAAGGAAGCATTACTGGAAAGTATTTCTAAGAGTAGAGAATGTTGGAACTGAAGGGGAACTTGGAGATCATCTAGGATTCTACATCCAGAGCTGGAAGGGGCCTCAGAGGCCAGCTAGGCCAAGGCCTTGAGAGAGGGATTGTCACTTGCCCAAGGTCATAAGCTCAGCAGTAAGCAGCAGAGGCAGGATTGGAACATAGCTCCTCTTTTCATTATACTATGCTGACCCTCTCCCTTGCACTATGCTAGTCCAATGTAAGGAAACTGAGGTCCAGAGAGGACTTAAGGACACATTGGTAATAAAAAGAATAACTGTCATTTATATAGTGCTTTGGAAGTTTGCAAAGCTCATTATTATCCCTACTTTACAGCATGGCATGGTGGGTAGGGACCTGGCCTTGGAGATAGGGAGACCTGAGTTTAAGTAGTGCCTCTGACACATATGGGCCTGGTGACTTTGAGCAAGCCACTTGTGCACTCTGACTTAGAAAAAACCACATATTAACATTATCTATGTTTTATGATATTTTTTAAATCGTGAGATATTGGGATATAGTGGAAGGAATGTTGCATTTTAAGTCAGGAAGGCCTGGATTCAAATTCCTTTCTTTGTTAGTAACATATCATTTAACGTCTCTAGGCTCAGGACTTCACCAGGGGCTGGATTTCATTGGTATGGGGAACTCCTAGAGAAGGAAACTCCCCCCTATGAATTCAGGTTAGCACCTTCTCTGCAACATATAGGCTTAAAGAGTTACTAAGAGCAGAGTTGTCGAACACACAGCTCCCTGGCTACATGAAGCCCACAGCATTCCAATTTGGCCAGAACTGGATTACAATGAACATTTAATGGGGAAATAGTGAACAAAATAAATAAAAATTGAGGCCCAGAGGGGTCACGTGACTTGGCCTAAGGTCACATAGGTAGTAAAAGACAGAGATAGGATTTGAACTCAGTACCTAGTTCCTAGATCTTGAGCTGGAAAGGCCCTAGGCAGTCATCTATTCCAGCCCCTCATTTTACAGAAAGGGAAACTGAGGCCCAGAGAGAGGTAAAGTGACTTGCTTAAGGCTACACATGGGCAATAAGCACCTGAGGTGAATTGGAATGAACCTAGGGCCTCTGACTCCAGACGGTGATTTCTGGAGGTCTCCAAGGTCACATTATCTCGGGGTTTCAATGAAAGGGTGGGTCTTAAGAGATACCTAGGAAGTCAGTCATTGTGCACCGGAGCAGGAAGTGGTGAGATCTGAGCTGAACCATAAGATCTAGCCCTGGATTTGATACTGCTGGATATTGCATATATATTGTTTGTGAATCAATTTCTCTGGTATGCCCTGATGGTGTGACCTTGAGCAAGTCCCTTCCTCTCCTTGGATTTCAGTTTCCTCCACTGTAAAATCAGGGCATTGGACTAGTTAGTTTGTCTCTGAGGACTCTTCCAGGTCTAGACCCTGTGATCCTATGTATGACCTTGGGTAAGTCACTTTCCCACCCTGGGCCTCGGTTTCCTCTTCTGTAAAATGAGGCGAGATGGTCTAGATGGCCTCCAAGGTCTCTTTCAGCTCAAGATTTATGATGGATCAGAAGACCACAGGATTATAGATTTAGAGCTGGAAGGGACAAAGGCAGCAAGTCTTCATATTACAGATGAAGCAATAGAAGCACTGAGAGGTCAAGTGAGTTGCTCAGGATCACACAGCTGGTAAGTACCTACGGTGGGATTTGAACTCAGTTCATCATGACCCTAAGTCCAGTGCTCTGGCCAGTCTCTGATACTTCTCTTTGTTAGGAACTTGAGTCACTTAGCCTTACTGCCTCCATTTTTCCAACTGTAAAATTGGAGGGGTTGGATTAGATGCCCCCTAAGATGCTATGAACCCAAGTGAGGGGAAAGGGAGCAGCCCCTTGGTTCCCTGCAGCCAAGTCTGTCCAAGTCACCTGCCCAAAGCAGAGGCCACAAGCAGAGCTTCTGAGCCCTCATTCAAGGCAATAGAAACTATTTTATGGCTCAATGGTTTTCAGATGATAATGAGTTTCCTATCAGTGGAAGTATCTAAAAGAAGGCTGGGAGGGCCACTTATTAAGGAATAATGTTATGGAGGGGATTCCTGTGAAGACAGAGGTTGGACTAAATCCACTCTGAGGCCTTATTACAGTTCTAAAATTCTGGGATTCATGAGTGCAGTTAATGAGCTAATAAGGGACAAATCAGCTTTGCTTTAGGGGAAAATCTCTGAGGAATGGGGTCTCATGGTCCTCTGTGGGGGGGGGTCTATTACTGTGAATAGATCCCATGATGGCATACTTAGGGCTCACACTTCCGCCAGACTAATGTTTCATATATACAGATGTGCATATGGCACTCCTCAGCTCAAACATCCTTAGTGGCTCCCTGTTGCCTCTTGAAGAATTCACGCTCCTGGCCTGACATTCAGGTCTCTCCAGTCCTTTGTGCCACCCAACCTTTCTAGCCTCTTTTCATCATTCTCTCTCTGCCCTCTCCATTCTATACAAAACTAAACTAATCTGCCCTCTGCACATGTGCTGTGCTGTCTCCAGCCTCCATGCTTTTGCTTATGCCATTCTCTCCACCAAGCGTGTCCTTCCTTCCTTGCTTTGCCCAGCAAATTCCTGCCCATCCTTTAAACTGAAGTGTCACCTTCTCCAGAAGCCTCCTGATTCCCCCAGTCAGTCCCCCTTGGACACCCTCTTAGCACCTTTTTCTGTCCCACTCCCAGGCATTTATCAAGCAACATTATACACGCTAGTGATCTATGCTGGTGCCTTGCCTGTCATGTGTGCACCCCATGTGGCCCATGCCCTACATCCTTTGCCAGAGCTGAGCACAGGGTTCTAGATGCAGCAGGGGCCTCCTCAGTGGTTGGTGACTGGCCAAGCTTTGGGTGAGCTTGGACAAACCAGGAGTATAACATTTGGTTACAGATCAGGCCCTTGGTTTCAGAGTTTCTCCATCCAGAGTATCTCAACACATTGTCTCAATAGCAATTGTGAAAACCTCCACAAAGCAGCATTCTGGCCATGCCTTAGCTCCTGTATCTCTCTCTACTACTTGCTAAGGGGCCACTCTAGGAAGACCTGGGGTGAATAGAGATGGGAGGCCACAGGCCTTGGTCCATGTCTCAACTTAGCTCTTAATCAGCTGCACAATCACAAGCTGTTTCTTGGGCTTGGCATGTCCTCCCTCTCCATCCTGGCCTGGGGAATTCTTACCCAGCCCAGATGCTACCACTTCCAGGAAGCCTTCCTTGATTCCTCTAGTTGGTAATGGTCTCTGACCCCCACCTCCACTCCCTATCAGAATTTATCAATCATTTTGTACTTAAGAATAACAGACAATATTGCATGTTATCTTTATATGAGTTTCATCACCCTACAAGAAGGGATCTGTGTCATCTAACAGAACCTCGCACAGATCTCTGCATACACAATGTGGGATCAAATGTTTGTGGAATTTTCAATAGGCATATCAGATCTGTGCCTGGTACGGAGAAAGTGCTTAGTAAATGCTTGTTAATGGATTGATTCTCAGAGCCTTAGTTTCCTCATCTGTCAAATGAGGACACTGAAATCTGTCTTCCCTACCAGGGAATTAGCCGCCCACTCCTCCTCCAAACAAACAAACATTCTTCTGGCCCAAGGCTCTCTCCACCTTGGACTGAATGAATTTTTTTTGGTACACATTTTAGATCAAATAATTAGTTAAGACAAATAATTTTTAGGGGGAAGAGCTCAGGTGTTTTCTTTTTTACTGCTATTACCAATGGTGCTCTCCCTCTTTACTGTTTGACTGTTCATGTAGCTTGGATGAAATTGGAGTTAATAACTCTCTTCCTTCTGGTGACAGGGAGGACCACCAGGCCTTACTCTCTGCTCAGCCATTGTATCCCAAGAGCCTCTAGGCCTTACCTTCTCCCCTGTGTCTACATCCTGCAGTCTCCTAGCACTGTCATCTGATCAACTTATATAACCTACATCATCAGGGATACAGATCCCTGGGCCTTTCCATCTGCCTCACTGATGCACCCTTAGGACTTTTGTGCCTTTCCATCTGTCCAACAGATGAACTTTTTTTTTTTAATGTGTTGTATCCCCCAATGGAATGTGAGCTCCTTGAGAGCTCTCTTGATCTTTTCTATTTGTATCTTGAGGCTTAGCACAGTAGTAAATGGCCCATGGTAAATACTTAATAAATACTTTTTCAGTCAGTCATTCATTATTCATTCATTCATTCTTTCATTAACTCATTCACCAGTTGAAAGAAGAAGGAACTGTGTATATCACAACTTACCTCTTTCAGTGTCATACAGGTACACAAACTTCTCCCACTTATAGTGGCTCAGCAGATTCAAGATGGCGCCCTTCAGTGCCGGCCGCATCTGGATGACAAACTGCACATCGGCATCAGTGGGGAAGCTGGGTGTGACAAAGGATGTATGCAGAGCCCCACAGAAGGAGGTCAGGGTGTTCATTGACATCTGGTCATAGAACCCGAAGATAGCATACACCCCTCTGGAGAACTGGGAGCAGACTGTAATGAAAGAAAGAGAGAAACCTTTCAATAACCTCATACTGATGGAGGGGGAAAAAGGCCATTTTTGGAGTCCTTTGACCTGAGTCAGAGTCCCAACTCTGACACCGAACTTATACCCTACAGTATGGCACTGAATCCCTATGAGCCTCAGTTCTGGCACCTTGCCTGTCATGGTATAGAGTGCTAGACTTGGAAGATCTGGGTTTGAATTCAGGCTCCAACACCAATAGCTGTGTGTGACCCTGGGCAAATCACTTTTCTTCTCTCCATCCCCTAATCAGTAACATGAGGTGAATACTACCCATTACTATCAGGGTGTATCCTTCTACCCTGAAAGGCTTTGTAAAGTACTGTACTCTCAAAATGACATTGTTTAGACCCTGAGTGTTGATGGGATTGGAAGGACAACATCAAATCACAGGCTTCAAAAGAAAAACAATAACCAAACAAAGCTTTTATAAAGTTCAGAATAAGGTAAGGACCTGCCTCATGCCCCAGACCTTTACCTGACCTCCTCCACACAAAAAGTATCAGAATATCCCCATCCTATGTCCTGTCCCCTCACACTGTTGGCCTTACTGGATGATGATGTGGCCTAGTGGGCTCATGAACCAAACCAGTATCTGCTAATGTGTTATCCCTCCTTCCAGGTAACAGAAGCATTTTAACTGCAGGAAAATGCATGACAATAGCTTGAAGGAACCTGACCTGGAGAAGGGAAGACTCAAGGAGGGCCATGATATCTGTGTTTGAGTGTTTCAAAGGCTGGCATATAGAAGAAGGAATAGATTTCTTTTGCTTGGCCCTATAGGGTAGAACTTGAAGCAATGGGTGGACATTTCAGAGAAGCAAGTGGAGGCTTCTGAACAATCAGTGCTGTCCCAAAGTGGGATGGGCTGCTTGGAAAGGTCATGGGTTCTCCTTCCTTGGTGGTCTTTGAGGAGACACTGGATGACCACTCACTGGATATGTTGGAAGGGAAATTTTATTTTATTATTATTTTTTTTTAGTGAGGCAATTGGGGTTAAGTGACTTGCTCAGAGTCACACAGCTAGTAAGTGTTATGTGTCTGAGGCTAGATTTGAACTCAGGTCCTCCTGACTTCAGGGCTAGTGCTCTATCCACTGTGCCACCTAGCTGCCCCTGGAAGGGAGTTTCTTGTTCAGGTATAGTTTAGACAAGGTGGCTATGGTGTCCCTTTTGGCTCTGAGATTCTTTGATTTATAGGGTCTTAGATCTAGAGCTAAGAGGGCCCTCAGAGGCCATCTAGGCCAACCTCCTCATTTTTACAGAGAAGGATATTCAGGCCCAGGGAGGGGAAAGGACTTGCTCAAGGTCACACAGTAATTATCAGAGGTAGGACTCAGGTCCTCTAATTCCTGAGTCTGAACTTTTCCCCTGTACAATGCTGTCTTCTTAGGCTCTCAACGAATGGTTCTTTTAATGGAAATCTGGGGCACTGAAACAGGTTTATTGGGGTTATTTGGGGCAGGGGCAGAGAGACACTTTGGGCACCCCTTCCCATCACAATTTGTTGGGCACTGCTTATCCAGCCCACATATGGAGCTGACCCTGATTTGGGAGCAACAGGTCCTGCTTTACCAGTGAGGTTAATGGGGGCCCAGGACTGACCAATGCTACCTCTTCCTTCCTAGGCCTAGGCTCCTCTGCTGCCTCCTAGCAGTGAGCAGTCCTGGCCTCTCCCTGATAACACCATAATTTAATTACCATCTTTGGGTTCATTTCCTGGCACACAGTTTTGCTTTCAGGAGCACACTGCCTCTTCACAGTCTAAATGGTTATTTCTGCAATTACATGGTATAGAGCTAAGCTGTGCCAAAGGAAATGCTGCTTATCAGCATCAGAGCCTGCTCAAAGGGAGCAGCGAGCAAATGTAGGCATTAACCCGGCAAAACATGGTGCTTCTTTGGGGTGGGGGGGAAGCATTGTTTTTCTCCATAAGCCACAGAATGTTGCATTTCAGGGTTGGGAGGGACCCCAGAGGTCATGCAGTCTGTCTTCTGAGCAGAAATTCCCATTACAATTTCTCCAGGTAGTCATCTAGCCTTGCTTGAAAACCTACAGAGACAGGGGGCTCACTGCCCTGTGAGACAGCCCATCCCTTTGTTGGACCATTTTCCTTCTTAGGAACTTGTTCCTCATGCAGAGTTGATTCCTTATAACTTCTGCCCTCTGGTCCGAGATCTACCCTCTGTGGTCAAGTAGAATAATCAGACTCTCTTCCTCCTGGAAGCTCTTCTGATACTTGAAGACATCTACCATCAGGGAGTATTGTAAAGATTTGGAGTAAGAGGACATGGGTTTTAATATTCAACAAGTATTTATTAAGTACCTACTATGTGCCAGGCTCAGCACTAGGCACTGGAGACATAAAGGCAATGAATTAAATAAGCTGTACTTACAGGGGCCTTACATTATAATGGGGGAGAGTCTTGACTCTGTCATTTGCCATATGACCTTGGATAAGTTGCTTCCCCTACTTGGGCCTCAGTTTCCTCATCTATAAAATAAGAAGCCTGGTCTAGGACCATAAGATCATGCAGATTTAGAGCTAGAAGGACCTCGGGCCATCTAGCCCAATGCCCTCATTTTACAGATGAGGAAACTGAGGCCCAGATAGGGGAAGGGACTTGCCTCAGGTCAATCCAGGTGCAAGTGGCAAAATTGTGAAGATCTTTTACAGTTCTAATTCATATGAACCCATGTGTTTCCTAAACCTTCCCGTCTCCTGGGTAAACATCCCCAGTTCTTCCAAGCTAAGGGATCGTTCTGGTCTGAGTTTATCAACATCCTTTAAAAAGTTTTGGCAATGGGAAGAGATGCAGAGAAATACAATGGGTTGGATTGGGTGAGGGTGGTCCTCCAGACCCTCTTGGTGTTCAAAAGCAGCAGACTGGGAGTGAAGGGCCTGGATTATAGTACTAGCTCAGTCACTATCTTACTGTGACTGAACCTTGGTTTCCTCTTCTTCAAAGTAAGGATAATACAACTTGCACTGTCTCATTTACTGGGCTGTGATTTAGAGAAAATGAAGTAATACCCCTAAAAACACTTGGGGAAGAATTAAAAGTCGTGAATTAACCCAAGGTAGGGCCATTATCCATTGTAATAATGACAATAAAGGACTCAATAAAACTAATTGGGGGTCACCAATGTTAGTCGTTTCCATTCCTACCACAGACTAGATGGATTTTTATCCATAAACCATTCGAAGTCAGAAGGCCTGGATTCAAACCCCAGCTCTGCCACTTCCTAGCTGTGTGACCTTGGGCAAGGGCCTCCCCCGCTTTGGGCCACAGCCTCACCATCTGGTCCTGGTCCTGATTTACAACTCACTGGACATGGGATTCAGGAGGCATCTTCATCGAAAAGGTCATCGAACTCATGTCCTAGTCTCTTTAAATGAGACACAACAAAAGTTGGCTAGGAAGCTGATTCATATGTCCATGTGCCTTTGTACCAGCTCCATAGCTTTCCATGGACAGACGGAGCTGGCAGAAATGATGCTACATGGTAATAAGCCAAGCAGTAAAACTTGGCATTGAGTAGAGGGTTGCAAAGTAATAATGTGGTCTCTGGGCCTCCAAGCAAACAATGTCAAATCCTCTACAAGTGAACAAATGTATTAGGTTTATTGTCAGTGGGGCCAACAGAGTTTTATTTTCTGTGAGTCAAGGAAGCCTACCTCTTACCCAGTGGAAGAATGAGTCATCATTGACAGACTCTTATCCAAGCCCTGCTTAAACAGCTCCAGCCATGGGGAAGTCCCTCCCTCCTGAAGCTGCCCATTCCTTTGTTAGACAGTGCATTGCTAGAAAACTCTTCCTCATACTGACCTCAAATCTGTCCGTCTATGACTTCTACCCATGGTCCCTAGTTCTGTCCTTTGGCTCCTAATCTATGTAACTATTTGAAGACAGTGATGGTGTCCTTCTCTATTTCAAGCTAAACAAACATCTATAGTGCCTTCCACTGTCGCATGTATGCAATGGTTTTGAAGCCCCTCACCATCTCAGTTGCCTTTTACTCTAGCTTTTCAAGATCTTTCCAAATATGTGGTGTCCAGAACGGACCAGAGTCATTCAGATGGGGTTTGACCAGGGTAGATAGCGCGAGGCAAAGACTGTGTGAGCTTTTCAAGCTGTCACATCAAGCTGTTGACTCATCCTAGTACAGTGTGGTGAAGTCTTAGAATAGTCAGAATGTACACCTGGAGTCAAGAAGACCTGAGCTAAAATCTGGCCTTACATACTTACCAGCTGTGTGACCCTGAGCAAGTTACTTGAATTGTCTGCCTCAGTTTCCTCATCTGTACAATGGGGATAATAAATGCTCCCTACTTCTCAGGGTTGTGAGGATCAAATAAGATAACATTTGTGGAGTGATTTGCAAACTTTAAAGTATTATAAAATACTAGTTGTTATCATCATTAATAATAATAATAACAAAAGTTCAGTTGGTTTTTCACATAAACTGCACTCTAGCCATACCAGTCCAACACTATGCTTGTGCAGTTATTTTTTGGACCCACATGTAGGACTTTACATTAATCCCTATCACTGTTTACCTCTTTAGATTTGGCCCATTATTCTAGAACAATTTGGATGCTGGTTCTGTAGTTCACTAAGTTAGCTTTCTTTCCCAACTTTACCCATACTGGCATAATTTGGTAAGAGTTCTATCTATGCCTTCATTAGTGATAAAAATATCCCACAGCACAGAGCTACTGGTGGTGGGCCCAGCCCTCCACTAACAAGCTTCTTCCAGGTTGATATGGACACATTAAGCACCACCCTTTGAATAGGGGAATTTAATAAGCTATGAATCCGAAACTATGTTATCAGTTAGAATATTTCCAATGGACCGAGTTCTTTAAACCCCATTATAGGGAGGAACAGAAGGCAATAAAGTAATAGTTCACCTTTCACTCTTACTAACTTTAGAGCTGAAGACTTGGGTTGAAATCTTGACTGCAATACTTACTGCCTTGTGACCTTGGACTGGACACTTTATTTCTTTGTCCTCAGTTTCCTCGCCTGTGTAATGAAGGGGTTGGATCAAAATATCTCTGAGGTCCCTTCTAGTTCAAAATCCTGTGATTCCATGTTTTCTTTTCACTAGTCCTAACCTGTCTCATACCCTGTTTTGCTTTTAGTGGCAGTAGGGTAGTGGAAGAGCAGAAAAGAGAGGGGGAAGAGGAGGGCCAGGAGGGAAAAGAAGAGAAGGAAACAAGGAGAAGGGGAGGGAAGGGGAAGGATGAAAAGGGAAGGAGAAAGGAGGGGAGGGAAGGATCCTGGATTCAAATTCTACCTCTGACTCTTACTAGCTATGTGACCATGAGTGACTCACTTAACCTTGCTGGGCCTCAGTTTCCTCACCTGTAAAATGGTGATAATAATCCTAGTGGTACCTAGAGCAGTGTTAAATAAAGGACTTTGCAGACCTTAAAATTCCATAGAAACGTAGGCTCTGATTTCAGTAGGCTGTTTAATTCTGTTTGGATTGGGTACAGATCAGGGTGGCTTTGGAGGCAGGCCAGCCTTGCCTGTGGAACAGGCAGAGTGATGGTAAGCCCTGGGTCCTACTGACCATGAAGAACACTGGATTTGGAGCCAGAAACCTGGGTTGAAATCCCAGGTTCTGTTGTTGTGTGACTTTGCCCAAGCTCCCTTCCTGCCTCAGCCCCTCATCTGTAAAAGCAAGGAATTGGAATAGAAAGACCTTTGAGGTCCCTTTCAGCACTCCAGCTAGGATTCTAGGATCTGCATGAAATGAACGCAGTGGCTGGTCTGTGATGAATAGTCCCTGGTCAGATTTGGTCTCATACCACGTCCCACATATCTTTGGCACAAACAGGGATTCAGGACTTCTTGTATGCCAGGCAAGGTGCTAAAAACTGGCGAGTCAAAGATGAAGTGAAACAATCCCTAGTCTCCAGTACCTTCTGTTCTACCCCTGGAGAGAACCTGTATCTCTAGAAGGATACACAGTATAAATATGATTAGAAGAAATCCAAGGCAGTTCATTACAGTAAGAGAATGTTGGGGAGTGGGGGTGGGGCAGGGAGGAGTCAGGGGATCCAGACCAAGGAGAGTGTTTGGGATTGGTTTGAGCTGGGGCTGGGGTCCCTAAAAAGGATCCTAGAGCCAGAGCTGGAAGAGATCTCAGAGGCCATCTTGTCCAGCCTCCTTATGTTACAGAGGGGGAAACTGAGGCCCAGAGAGGGGAAGCGACTTGCCCAAGGTCACACAGCCAATAAGGGACACAGCCTGACTGTGACGCAAGTACTTTGACTCCCAAAGAATCAATGCTGCCCTAGGAGAAGGCTCAGGGAAGGCCGAGAGCGGGGGATCCTGCCTGGGGCAAAGGACGAGCCTCCTGGGAGGAGGTGCTCAGTGGGTGCCCGGGGGCAATTTGAGCAGTTGGAAAGCCCGGGTTGCCAGGCACTGCAGAGACGCAGTGGGCGGGCTGGCGGGCGGGAGAGGTGGAGGCGGCGCTGAAGACAAGCTTCACCTACTTCCCCAGTCGCCCAGAACAGGCTGTGCTCTCCCCTTCTGGGCCCGGCCACGTCTATTTCTGGCCCGAGCCGGGTCTCCTCGCACACAAAAACCTCTCCCGGGGCTTTTCTCTTTGTCTTGGTGCAGCCCTCCCCAGGGCCAGCTGCAGGGTCACCCCAGTGGTCCCCTGCTAGAGGCCGCCAGGGGCGGTGCCTAAAATGCCCCCGGGGGGTGGAGTGGGGGACAGGCTCGTGGACACGACTTGCTCCAGCCCCCTTATTGGACAGAGGAAGGCCACGGAGACCCAGGGTAGGGAAGGGACGAAGGTCACGCAGCAAGCTAGAAGCAGAGCCAGGATGCTGGTACGGGTGGTCTTTGACTCCAAAATCAGGAATTTGCACAAATGAATGAAACTTACATAATACAGCTGTTAGAATAAGTCCATAGGCTCCTAGATCTTGAGCTGTAAGGGACTTCTAGTCCAACCTCCACATTTGACAGAGGAGGAAACTGAGGCCCAGGAGGGGCAGTGACTTGCCCAAGGTCACAGAGAAGAGAATCCTGCATCTAGAACTGTAAGGGACCTTAGAGGCGATTTGGTTTTCCCTCTCCTTCACCTTATTTTACAGAAGAAAATGAGGCCCAGACAGGGAGGCTGGGGTAGTGCCTTGCCCATGGTCACATATAGAGTAAGTAAGCATCTCAGACAGGATTTGAACCCAGGTTCTCGAAGACTTCAGAGCCAGATGCTCTTTCCACTGGACCACACTGGTCTCAGCCTCTGCCGCCTCCCCCTCCTCCTCTCCCTCTTTCTCTTCCCCCCCCCTTTGCTGGCCGTTCCCCCTTCCCCCCCGCCCCCCCCCTCCCCCTCTCCCC